>NW_017070980.1:0-254 GCF_001483705.2 Eufriesea mexicana | reverse complement strand
ATGCTATAACGGGTTATAGATTTTGAATAGACCTATTCTCTGGCAATAAGATGGCTGTACTTGACATTGGATTGAAGGCGTTCGGCGATCTATTCACCAAGTTATAACGGGTTATAGATTTGGTATAGACCTATTCTCTGGCAAATAGATGGCTGTACTTGCCATTGGATTGAAGGCGTTAGGAGGTCTATCCACCAAGCTATAACGGGTTATAGATTTTGAATAGACCTATTCTCTGGCAAGTAGATGGCTGT
>NW_017070979.1:0-254 GCF_001483705.2 Eufriesea mexicana | reverse complement strand
AAGTTTGGGTACTTTAGGACAGGATAGCTTTGACTTTTGTGCTGTACACGGCTATACGGTGAATTTCTACGCTCTACTGCGCTCTAGTATGGTCGGCTCGGCTCTGGTGAGGTCAGAAACAGTGGCCTCTGCGCGATAGGTTATGATGTGTAACGTTTGGTTATACTACATATGGTTTTGTTGGGATAGGCTAGCATTGACCTTTATGCTATGCACTGCGATTCTATGGACTCCTGCGAGCTACACTGCTCTAA
>NW_017070978.1:0-254 GCF_001483705.2 Eufriesea mexicana | reverse complement strand
GGCCGGCTGGGAGATGAGCCTCCAAGTAACAGCCGGACGTGCCCAGGAGACGATGGAGAGGGTTTGCGTGCGGATGACGGAGACCCCTGTCTGCAGAAGGACGTCTCCCAGCAGGCGGTTGTAGCTGACTTGCGGGAGAGCGATGCCTCCCAGCAGGCGGTGATCGCCTCCTTGCGCGCGGAGCTGGATCTGGAGCGGAGGCGGGTAACCGTTGACCCCGCGTCCGCTCGAAATGTGCGTGCGTCCGCGGGCGC
>NW_017070977.1:0-254 GCF_001483705.2 Eufriesea mexicana | reverse complement strand
TACATACATCTATATATCCATCCTTCCATACACCCATCCATCCATCCATTCATCCGTTCATCCATCCACCCTTCCACCCACACTTCAGTCCATCCACACGTCCATTCATCCACCCACACTTCCACGCATCCACGCATACGCGCATCGATACATTTGTACATACATGCATCCATACATCGATACATTCATGCATTCATACATACGTAAATCCATCTATCCACACCTCCATCCATCCATACATCCTTCAATCCATG
>NW_017070976.1:0-254 GCF_001483705.2 Eufriesea mexicana | reverse complement strand
AGTAGGCGAAATTTGCATGACAGATTCTTTGACAGTACGAAACCTCCTGGACCTCCAAATAAATAAAGGAAAGAAGACCGTATTAGCGATTGGGAATTATTTGGGAATATCTGGGAAATTAACAAATTACTTAATTTCTACGATTAATTTATGTACTTTTATAGCTGGATCGCAAAGCTGGATCGTTGGGCAACATTTTCGTGCAATTTTTGCATATAATTTGGTACTAACCAATTTATTATTATTAATTACTT
>NW_017070975.1:0-254 GCF_001483705.2 Eufriesea mexicana | reverse complement strand
TTAAACACTTGTAATTATTTGATACATAATTTTAGCAATAAAATAATATTAAAATTATAAAGTGTATTTAAAACGATAAAATTCTTCGTAATATATTATTCAACGCAGTTAACAAATTTTTCGAACAAAATCCAAAAATGTTTGGAAGTCGAATAGAAATTGTTTTTTTTTCATATTTGCATGTCTAATGTAGTATGAATTTAGAACAATTTGAAGATGCAACTTAACATATTTTCCAATTTCTAGTGATATAA
>NW_017070974.1:0-254 GCF_001483705.2 Eufriesea mexicana | reverse complement strand
TTAGAAAACAATTTATTTAGCTATTAGATGAAAATGTATAAAATAAAATTGTATATCTTTAGCGACATTATGCAAATTTACTGAATGCTAATAAAATGAATCAATTAAATGGCTTACGAATGCTTACACTTTCCCAATACTTTGTTTTGAATTAGGTGGTGATGCTACTGGAACTGTCAAAGATGGAGTGACCATTTATGGAGAATGTTTCGATGATGAGGTGCACAATGATTTGAAACATACTGGTAAGTTCA
>NW_017070973.1:0-254 GCF_001483705.2 Eufriesea mexicana | reverse complement strand
ACTCTACTGGACTCTGGGGTGACCAGTAATAGTGGCTTCGGCACGTTGGCTAGAGTTAGGTCTGGTTTTGTTATGTTATGTTTGTTTGGGTTAGGTTCGGATAGAATTAAATATTCTGCCATACACTTCCATTCTGTGGACTTCTGCGCTCTACTCTTCTCTAATATATTCTGCTTGGCTATGGGAAGGCAAGCAATAGTGCTCGCATCACGTTAGGTTTAGTTGTGTTACGTTTGGCTATGTTATGGTTGGTT
>NW_017070972.1:0-254 GCF_001483705.2 Eufriesea mexicana | reverse complement strand
AGAATGCTATAGAATCTGGCTGGAAAATTCAATTTTATTGACATTCTGGTCTAATATTGTGGAAACCCAACCTTCTTGCATATACAAGGAGGAAAGACTCTACTGGCTTGCTATAGCCATTGCAATGCTATAGAACCTGTCTGGAAAATTCGGTTTTATTGACATTTTCGAGTAATATCTTTGTGAGCATCCCCACATGCATAAATATGCATGAAATATAGTATTGGCGCGCCATAGCAATTGCAATGCTATAG
>NW_017070971.1:0-254 GCF_001483705.2 Eufriesea mexicana | reverse complement strand
AAATTGAATTTTCCAGCCAGATTCTACAGGACTGCAATGGCTATAGCTCTCCAATAGAATCTCGCCTCCTTATTTATGCAAGCAAGTTAGCTCACCACAAAATTAGTCGAAAATGTCAACAAAATTGAACTTTCATGCCAGATTCTGTAGCACTGCGACGGCTATAGCAAATGAATTGAATCTTTCCTCCCTATATATGCAAGAAAGTCAGCTCACCACGATGTTAGTCGAAAAGGTCAATAAATTTGAATTTT
>NW_017070970.1:0-254 GCF_001483705.2 Eufriesea mexicana | reverse complement strand
GCGGTAGGTTGCGTTACAGTGCGTTCTGTCACGTTATGATCTTTTAGGTTAGGATAGTGTTGCACCAGCTCATCTGCTTTACATTGCTGCGCTGCGCAATTCAACTCTCTACAGTGCGCTAGCATTCGCAGAGTTGCTCTGCGAAGGCCAGCATTGGTGGCTTCGGCATGTTATGCTGAGTTAGGCTACGCTCGTTTATGTTACGTTTGGTTAGGATAGTGCAGGTTAGCTTTGACTTTTGTGCTATGCGGTGC
>NW_017070969.1:0-254 GCF_001483705.2 Eufriesea mexicana | reverse complement strand
ACCTATTCACCAAGCTAAAACAGATTATATACTTTGAATAGACCTATTCTATGGCAAGTAGGATGCTGTACCTGCCATTGGATTGAAGGCGTCAGGCGATCTTTTCACCAAGCTATAACAGATTATGGATTTTGAATAGACCTATTCTCTGGCAAGAAGACGGCTGTACCTGCCATAAGATTGGAGGCGTTAGGCGATCTATTCACCAAGCTATAAGAGGTTATACATTTTGAATAGACCTGTACTCTGGCAAG
>NW_017070968.1:0-254 GCF_001483705.2 Eufriesea mexicana | reverse complement strand
TGATACACGCACCAATACGGCGGATTACTGCGCTCTACTGCGCTCCAGGAAATTTTGCTTGGATCTGGGTAGCCAAGGAATAGTTCTCTCGGCACGTAAGGTTGTGGAACGCTACTCTCTATTAAGTTACGAATGGATATGTAAGGATATGGTGGCTTCTACTATTTTGCTAAGAATTGCTGTTCTATTGGTAACCGCGCTCTACTCCACTCCAATATGTTCTACTTGGCTTTGGTGAGGGCAGCAGTAGCGGT
>NW_017070967.1:0-254 GCF_001483705.2 Eufriesea mexicana | reverse complement strand
TTTGTTACGTTTTGTTATGTTACGCTTGGTTAGGTTAGGAGAGGATGGCTATGACTTTAGTGCCATTGTGTGCTGCTAGGTAGATTTCTGCCACCTACCGTGCCTTAATATTTTCAGCTTGACTCTTGGAAGGCCGGCTATAGTGGTCTCGGCACGCTATGTTGGCTCAGGATACGTTCGGCTATGCTGGAGTAGGCATTGTTTGGTCAGGATGGCTTCAGCTTTTGTGCTGCTCGCTGCTTTTCGGTGGATTT
>NW_017070966.1:0-254 GCF_001483705.2 Eufriesea mexicana | reverse complement strand
GGGTATGTTACGTTTGGCTAGGTTATAAAGTTCTTCTCTGACTTTTATGCTTTACACCGCTATACGGCGGGTTTCTGTGCTCTAATCCTCTCTAATATGCTCCGCTTGGTTCTTGGGTATCCAGCAATCGTGGTGTCGGTACGTGAGGTTGAGTAAGGTTACGTTTCGTTAGGTTAGGTTTGGAAAGATAAGTTAGGATTTTTTTGACGTTTGTGCTATACACTGCTGCTCGGTGGACTTCTACGCTCCACATT
>NW_017070965.1:0-254 GCF_001483705.2 Eufriesea mexicana | reverse complement strand
ACGATAGGCTGAGGTAGGCTATGTTTGGTTATGTTCCCCAGACTTGGTTAGGCTTGGGTTGCTCTGTCGCTTGCGGGATACACTGCGATTCTACGGATTTCAGCGTTCCACCCACCACTAGTGTATTCTGCATAGTTTTGGGGTGGCCAGCAACAATGGTCGCGGCCCGTTAAGTTGAGCTTGGTTACTTCCGGTTATGTTACATTTGACTTCGTTAGGAGAGGATAGCCTTGAATTCAGGACTACTGCCAGAT
>NW_017070964.1:0-254 GCF_001483705.2 Eufriesea mexicana | reverse complement strand
TTTCGGATTTTTAGGGAAAATTATCTTGAAGAGGAATATATATATCTTTGAGTTGGTTGAAGACCTCTTCTTGAATTTATCCATTAAGTATTCGATGATTTGATTATACAAGTAGCCCTCTTATAACACGGTAGATAGGTTCCTAGAAAATGCCGTGTTGTGTGAAACCGTAAAAATTATTTTTAAAGTCAACATAAACGTATTAATTTTTATTAAAAATATAAATATATGTAGAACACAAAATAAAAAGGAAA
>NW_017070963.1:0-254 GCF_001483705.2 Eufriesea mexicana | reverse complement strand
TTCATCGATGAACATTAAGAAATATCGTGCCAAAGTTGTAAAACTGTGAGTATTTACAGAATATTCGTAAAAGAACAGAGAAAGGATTATTTTGAAACGTTGACAATGAGTCGTGAAAATTGATTTCCAGGAAAAATTATTTTCCTCCTGCACTATATTTGAGCAAATTTATAAAACGACAGATGAACGTCTCTAACGTTAATTTTACATTTCTTTGGTTCGAGAGAAGCAGATGCAGATTGGCAGCTCGTCTG
>NW_017070962.1:0-254 GCF_001483705.2 Eufriesea mexicana | reverse complement strand
CAGCACGAAAGTCGGAGCTATCCTAACCAAACATAGCCTGCTCTAACCTAACCAAGCGCAACTCAACACAACATGACCTGCAACGACCACCACTGCTGACTCCCAAGGGACGGGCGGAGTATAGTAGGGCAGTGTAGAGCGCCGAAGTGCACCGTATAGCAGCGTATGGCCCAAACGCCAAAGAAATCCTGAGCAAGCCCTCCTAACCTAACGAAGCGAAACCTAACTAAAACTAACGTACAAGGACCGCCATT
>NW_017070961.1:0-254 GCF_001483705.2 Eufriesea mexicana | reverse complement strand
ATGGATGGGTGGTTCGATGGATGTATGGATTGGTGGAAGTATTAATGGATGGATGTATGTAAAGGTGGATGTACGGATGGATGTATGTATGGATGAATGTTTGGATGGATGGATGGATGTGTGCATGGATTGAGGTACGGATGAACGGATGTACGGATGTATGGATGTACGGATGTATGGATGTGTGTATATATGGATGTACGGATGGATGGATATATCGAATGATGGACGGACGAATGGATGCATTTATGGAT
>NW_017070960.1:0-254 GCF_001483705.2 Eufriesea mexicana | reverse complement strand
ATGACTACTGCACGCCAACAGAATGTTTCCGCCTTATTTATGCAAGAAAGATAGCTCACCACACTGTTAGTCGAAAATGTCAATAAAATTGATTTTTTCAGCCAGATTCTAAAGCATTGCGATTGCTACTGCACGCCAATAGTCCCTTTCCTCCTTATTTATGCAAGAAAGATAACTCACGGCGATATTAATCGAATATGTCCATAAAATTGAAACTTCCAGCCAGATTCTACAGCATTGCAATGGATATAGCA
>NW_017070959.1:0-254 GCF_001483705.2 Eufriesea mexicana | reverse complement strand
CAAACATCCATTCATACATACATACATACATACATACATCCACCCATCCATACATCCATCCATTCATACGTCCATAAATCCACACACCCATACATCCACAAATCCATCCAAACGTAGTCTCATCTATCCACACATACATCCATGGATACATCCATGCATACATCCACATTCACATCCGTACATTCATCCATGCATACATCCTTACAGACATCCACACATACATCCGATCATCCGTCCATCCACCATCCATTCTT
>NW_017070958.1:0-254 GCF_001483705.2 Eufriesea mexicana | reverse complement strand
ATCCATTGCAATGCTGTAGAATCTGGCTGGAAAATACAATTTTATTGACCTTTTCGACTAAAACCGTTGTGAGCAAACTTTATTGCATAAATAAGGATGAAAGATTCAATCGGCGTGCTATGGCAGTCACAATCCAACAGAATATGGCTGGAAAGTACAATTTTGTATACATTTTCGACTAATATCGTGGCGAGCTAACTTTCGTGCATGAATAAGGAGGAAATATTTTATTGGCGTGCTATAGCCACTGGAAT
>NW_017070957.1:0-254 GCF_001483705.2 Eufriesea mexicana | reverse complement strand
CCGACCTGACCTGACATTACCTGACCTGCCCCGACCCGACCCACGTGTCCTGACCTGACCTGATCTGACCTGGCCTGACCGGACCTGACCTGACCTAACCTGAACTGACCTGACCTGACCTGACCAGACCTGAACAGACCAGACCTGCCCTGACCTGACCTGACCTGACCTGACCTGACCTGGCCTGACCGGACCGGACCTGACCTGACCTTACCTGACCTGACCTGTCCTGACCTGAACTGACCTGACCTGAC
>NW_017070956.1:0-254 GCF_001483705.2 Eufriesea mexicana | reverse complement strand
CAGAACGCGAAAAGGATCTTTCCTGCATACTTATGCAAGGAATCTGGCTCACCACGGTATTAGACGAAAATGTCAATAAAATTGAATCTTCCAGCATGATTCGATAGCATTGCAATGCCTATAGCATGCCAACAGCATCTTACCTCCTGATATATGGAAGATAGTTAGCTCACCACCATATTAGTCGAAAATGTAAATAAAATTGATATTTCCAACCAGATTCTTTGGCATTCCAATGGCAGTAGCACGACAAT
>NW_017070955.1:0-254 GCF_001483705.2 Eufriesea mexicana | reverse complement strand
TCGACTAATATCGTGGTGAGCCAACTTCCTTGCATGAATAAGGAGGAAAGATTCTATTGGCGTTCTATTGCCATTGCAATGCTATGGAATCTGGCTGTAAAGTCCAATTTTACTGACATTTTCGATTAATATCGTGGTGAGCCATCTTTCTTCCATACATCAGGTGGAAAGATTCTGTTGGCATGCCATAGGCATTGCAAAGCTATAGAATCTTGCTGGAAAATTCAATTTCTTGACATTTTTTGCTAATATCG
>NW_017070954.1:0-254 GCF_001483705.2 Eufriesea mexicana | reverse complement strand
TGATGGACGGATGAACGGATGTATGGATGTATGTATGGATGTATGGATGTATGTACGGATGTACGAATGGATATATCTATGGATGTATGGATGGGTGTGTGTATGGATGTATGTATGGATGTATGGTTGGATGTATGTATGAATGAATGTATGGGCGTATGTATGGATCTGTGTATTGATATGTGTATGGGTGCATGGATGGATGGACGGATGGATGTATGGATGGATAGATGTATATATGTATGCATGTATGG
>NW_017070953.1:0-254 GCF_001483705.2 Eufriesea mexicana | reverse complement strand
ATTGGCATCGGTTGTAACATATTATCGTAAAAGATAAATGATTCTGTTTTAAAAATTATTGATAACTTTGGAAGAATTTTTGCCCATCCCCACGCAATCTCGATGGGCTAGGTACTTCGACCACTCTGGATGCACCCCTAAACTTTCACTCGACTCACCATAAATATTCTTTGCAGTCAATCCTCTTGCACGCGGTCACTTTCGTTCCAAGCCCAAACACTCTTGACATTCTTTCAGGACCGTACTCATTCCAA
>NW_017070952.1:0-254 GCF_001483705.2 Eufriesea mexicana | reverse complement strand
AGTTCAATTTTATTGGTAGTTGCGTCTAATATCGTGGTAGGCTATCTTTCTTGCATAAATAAGCAGGAAAGATTCAATTGGCGTGCTGTAGGCTTTGCAATGGTATAGAATCTGGCTGGAAAGTTCAATATTATTGACAGTTTCGACTATTATCGTTGTGAGATATCGTTCTTGCATATATAAGGAGGAATGATTCTATTGGCGTGCTATAGCCGCCCAAGTGCTGTAGAATGTGGCTGAAGAATTCAATTTTA
>NW_017070951.1:0-254 GCF_001483705.2 Eufriesea mexicana | reverse complement strand
ATTGCATGGGTCTCGAAATCTGGCAACATTCGAACGATGTATTCTTGACTTGCACAACTCGCGTATGTGCGTTTGATGGATAGCCTCCTATATGGCCTCCCATAAAGAATCGAGTATTGTTGCGTATTTGGAAAATTCGTGAGTATGATATTGGTGTGTATTGTACTCTTCTTAAGTAAGAGTGTACCTTTCTTAAGTAACGGGAATATCGTATATCGTAGGAGAAAAAAAAGATGGTCGAATTCTTCTATTTT
>NW_017070950.1:0-254 GCF_001483705.2 Eufriesea mexicana | reverse complement strand
ATGTGCTCTAAAATGGTTTGCTTGGCACCAAGCAGGCCATTAATAGAGGTCGCTGCAGGTTATTTTGTGCTAGGCTATGTTCGCTTAGTCTAGGTCTGCGGTAGCCTTGACTTCTGCGCTATTCATTGCTATTCGTTGGACTTCTGCTTTATACTGTCCTCTAATATGTTCCGCTTGGACCTGGGGATCCTAGCAATATATGGCTCATCACGTTATATTGAGTTACACTACGCTTGGGTAGGTTAGGTTAGGTC
>NW_017070949.1:0-254 GCF_001483705.2 Eufriesea mexicana | reverse complement strand
GTGAGCTCACTTCCTTGCAGAAATAAGGAGGAAGAATTCTATTGGCGTGCTATTGCCATTGCATTTCTATAGAATCTGTCTGAAAAATTCAATTTCATTAACATTTTCGACAAATATCGTCGTGAGCTATCTTTCTTGTATAAATAGGGAGGAAAGGTGCCATTGCCTTGAAATAGCAATTACAATGCTAAAGAATCTGCCTCGAAAATTCACCTTTTTTGTGATCTTCGTCTAATATCGAGGTGAGGTACCTT
>NW_017070948.1:0-254 GCF_001483705.2 Eufriesea mexicana | reverse complement strand
CCGGTTGATCTGATCTATGTTCGAACCTGGATCATACCTTTAACAGGCCAAATCATACGCCGCGTACACTATCGCTGTGAGACTAGGAACATGTGAACCGTAATAAAATTCGTCTTAGTGCTAACTATCGTGCGTGTTTTTGGTGTTAAAAGGATTAAAAGTGTGTCGATAATTTGGTCGATTTGAAGTGTACTTTAAAAAAGTGTCTTAGAATTTACAGAGTTACCAGTATAGTTCGTAAGCATAGTACAGTC
>NW_017070947.1:0-254 GCF_001483705.2 Eufriesea mexicana | reverse complement strand
GATTTTGAAAAGACCTATTTTCTGGCAAGTATATGGCCGTACATGCCTTGGGTTGAAGGCGTTGGGCGATGTATTCACCAAGCTACAACAGATTATAGATTTTGAATAGAACTATTCTCTGGCAAGTAGACTGGTGTGCTTGCCATTGGTTGAAGGCGTTAGGCGACCTATTAACCAAGTTACAACAGATTATATACTTTGAATAGGCCTATACTATGGCAAGTAGTAGGCTGTACTTGCCATTGGATTGAAGG
>NW_017070946.1:0-254 GCF_001483705.2 Eufriesea mexicana | reverse complement strand
AGAAAGTTAGCTCACCACGATATTAGTCGAAAACGTAAATAAAATTGTATTTTCCAACCAGATTCTACAGGAATGCAATGGCTATAGCACATCAATAGAATCTTTCCTCCTTATTTATGCACGAAAGATAGCTCACCACGATATTTGTCGTAAATGTCAATAAAATTGAATTTTCCAGGACGATTCAATATCTTTGCAATGCGTATAGCACACCAATAGTATCTTTCCTCCTTATTTATGCAAGAAAGTTAGCT
>NW_017070945.1:0-254 GCF_001483705.2 Eufriesea mexicana | reverse complement strand
AGTATGAAGGTCAAAATGACTTGTTTAGGACAATTTATTTTCATTACTGCTGAAAATATACAGTTGTTTTTGGTAAAAATAGTTGGAGAGTCCTAATCTCCCGCTCTGTGTCGTTAGGCGCTTCTAGCGACATCTGTTATTTCTTACACTGAAATGAAACTAATGGCTGAGGTCACTTCTTTCCAAGTATCTAGAAAGTAAGTACGCGCAGTTATTGTGAGAATATATCCCAATAAATCTTACCCACCCACTGT
>NW_017070944.1:0-254 GCF_001483705.2 Eufriesea mexicana | reverse complement strand
CTATAGAGCGCAGAAGTCATCTCAAAGTAGTGCATAGCACAAAGGTCAAAGGAGCCTTTCCTATCCGAGTCAAACGCAACATATCCAGCCATAACATATCTCAACCCAACATTGCGAGACCACTGCTGATAACCTCAATAGAGAGAAGCAGAATGTGCTAGAGCGCAGTACAGCGCAGAAATCAACTGCACTGCAGCGAATAGCACAAAAGCCATAGGTAGCCTAACCCAACATGACCTAACCTAACCAAACAT
>NW_017070943.1:0-254 GCF_001483705.2 Eufriesea mexicana | reverse complement strand
CCTTGTGCCATAAGGCTATATGTATATCTTGAATTCTGTCATACGTTGTAACAATTCTGTTTCCTAGTATTACCATATCGTCGATAGTAATATTTGCATAAACTAAACTTTCCAGACGTGTCATATCTGTTCATGTAAATTTTGGAAATAAAAAATTCGTTTATATCCTGGAAAAGAAGATTTTCCAAATTTATGTATGCATGACCTTTCCCCATTCTTAGTATAGTAGAGTACGATACCAAAGTTTGAATACC
>NW_017070942.1:0-254 GCF_001483705.2 Eufriesea mexicana | reverse complement strand
GTGCTATAGGCATTGCAATGCAATAGAATCTTCCTGGAAGATTCAATTTTATTGACATTTTCGGCTAATTTCGTTTTGAGCTAACTTCCTTGCATAGGTAAGGAGGAAAGATACTAGTGGCGTGCTGTAGGCTTTGCAATGCCATAGAATCTGGCTGGAAAGCTCAATACTATTATCAGTTTCGACTATTCTCGTGGTGAGCTATCTTTCTTGCCTATGTAAGCAGGGTAGATTCTATTGGCGTGCTGTGGACA
>NW_017070941.1:0-254 GCF_001483705.2 Eufriesea mexicana | reverse complement strand
CATACATACATCCAAACATTCATCCATAAATATATACATCCGTATCATCCATACATTCGTAAACCCACACATACATGCACCCATACTTCCTTCCATCCATATATCCACCCATCCAAACATCCATACATCCATACATATATCAATACATATATCCATACATACAAAGGTTCATTCGTCCATACATACATCCATACACACATCCGTCCACACATCCATCCATACATCCACATATACATCCATAAAGACATCCCAAC
>NW_017070940.1:0-254 GCF_001483705.2 Eufriesea mexicana | reverse complement strand
GTGAGCTACTCTGCTCTAGCATGTACTGCTTGGCACTGTGGAGGTCGGAAATTGTGGCAGCGGTAGATTGGGCTGTTCTAGGTCACGTTTGGCTTTGTTATGTAAGCTTGGGTCCGGTTTGGATAGCTTTTACTTTTCTGCTGCACCCTGCGATTATGTGTATTTCGGCGGTCCCATCTCCTATAATATGCTCTGCCTGGCTCTGGTGAGGCCAGCAACAGCGGTCGCGGCACGTACGGTTGAGTTAGGTTACG
>NW_017070939.1:0-254 GCF_001483705.2 Eufriesea mexicana | reverse complement strand
TATGGATGTGTATGTATGGATGGATGGGTGTATGTAAAGGTGGATGTATGGACGGATGTATGTATGGATGAATGGTTGTATGGATGGATGGATGTACGGATTGGTGGATATATGGATAGATGAATGTATCTAAGGGTGGACGTATGGATGGATGGATGTGCTGATGGACGGATGTAAGGATGTATGAATGTATGGCTGGATGGATCTATGGTTGGATGGATTTATTGATGGGTGGATGAATGGATTTATAGATG
>NW_017070938.1:0-254 GCF_001483705.2 Eufriesea mexicana | reverse complement strand
TAACGTGACCGGAATAATAGTACTCGCATCCCCAGAGTTGAGCAGAGTATAGTAGAGCAACGTGGAGAGCAGAATCCCACCGAAAAGCAGTTTATTGCACAAAAGTCGAAGCTATCATAGCCCATCCTGACCAAACATAGCACAACCAAACGTAGCAAAACCCGTCCCAACGTTCCAAGAACGCTATTGCCGACCAACACGAATCCAACCAGAATACACTAGAACAAAGTAGAGCGCACAAACCCGCCGCATTG
>NW_017070937.1:0-254 GCF_001483705.2 Eufriesea mexicana | reverse complement strand
TAGGGTTTCTTTGACTTTTGCGCTCTACACCGCCATTCGGCGGATTTCTGCGCTGTACTGTTCTCTAGTACATTCTGCCTGGCTCTTGGGTGCGCAGCAATAGAGGTCACGTCACGTGAGGTTGAGATAGGTTACGTTCGGTTATGTTAATTTTTGTTATGTTAGGATAGCATAGCTTTGATTTATGTGCTGTAAACTGCTACTCGGTGGGTTTCTTCGCTCTACAGTGCTCTAATATCCTCTATTTTTATCAG
>NW_017070936.1:0-254 GCF_001483705.2 Eufriesea mexicana | reverse complement strand
AGATTGCGTTCGGTTGGGTTAGGTTATGTTGGGTAGGGTTACGGTAACTTTGACCTTGGTGCATAGAACAGATATTCTACGGACATCCGTGCACTACTGTGCCCTATCATATTCCGCTTGTCTCTGGGGACGCCAGCAGTAGTGGTTGCGACACGTTGGGTTGAGATGTGTTACGTTTGGCTAAGTTAAGGAAGGGTAGATACGACTTTTGAGCAATACATTGCTTCCCGGTGGACTTCAGCCCTGTACCCTCC
>NW_017070935.1:0-254 GCF_001483705.2 Eufriesea mexicana | reverse complement strand
AACCAAGTACACCTAATCCTTTAAAATTAACTAGAATTGACTCTACTGACGCTTCCAGAGTCACTCAAACCTCGTGAAACACCTTCGAACACCTCGAAACGACTAGCTCCAAAATCTTTGTACCAAGATCGTAACCAAATACACATAACCCTTTAAAATTAACTAGAATCGACTCCACTGGTGCTTCCAGAGTCACCCAAACCCTGCGAAACGTCTTCAAACAGCTCTAAACGCTGTCAAACCTAAAATCGACT
>NW_017070934.1:0-254 GCF_001483705.2 Eufriesea mexicana | reverse complement strand
GTCTAAAGCACGCCAATAGAATCTACCCTGCTTACTTAGGCAAGAAAGATAGCTCACCACGATGATAGTCGAAACGGTCAATAGTATTGATATTTCCAGCCAGATTCTATGGCATTGCAATGCCTATTGGCACGCCAATAGTATATTTCCTCCTTACCTATGCAAGGATGTTAGCTCACCACGAAATTTGTCGAAAATGTCAATAAAATTGGATTGTCCAACCACAATCTTTATCATTGCAATGTGTACAGCAC
>NW_017070933.1:0-254 GCF_001483705.2 Eufriesea mexicana | reverse complement strand
TAGGTCACCACGATAGTAGGCGAAAATGTTAATAAAATTGAATTTTCCAGCCAGATTCTGTAGTATTTCCATGGCGATAGCACACCAATGGTATATTTCACCCTTATTTATGAAGGAAAGTTAGTTCACCAAGATATCACTCGAAAATGTCAACAAAAATGTATTTTCCTGCAAGATTCTAGAGCAGTGCAAATGGCTATAGCACGCCAATAGCATCCTTTCTCATTATTTAGGCGGAAAAGGTAGCTCTCCAC
>NW_017070932.1:0-254 GCF_001483705.2 Eufriesea mexicana | reverse complement strand
TAACCTACGCTTCACCTCCCCGTAAGGACCAAGTAGCTTAATTTTGCTACACAAAATAACTTTCCATTCGCTTCTAGAAAATATTGATCGGTTTATAATTTGTTTTTATTGGCAATGGCTAATTCGCGATTTCTTTGGAAATTGTATCCTACATATATATATATACATTTTTTTTATATTTTTAAATATACAATTGTAAATTGCACTTATAAAGAATATAACATATAAAGAAGTTGTGCTTTTAAAGAATCTAA
>NW_017070931.1:0-254 GCF_001483705.2 Eufriesea mexicana | reverse complement strand
GCTACCTTTCTTGCATAAATAAGCAGGGTAGATTCTATTGGCGTGCTGTAGACATTGCAATGACATAGAGTGTCGTTGGAAAATTCAATTTTATTGACATTTTCGGCTAACATCGTGGTGAGATGTCATTCTCGCATAAAAAAGTATGAATGATTCTATTGGCTTGCTATAGCCTTCGCAATGCCATAGATTCTGGATGGAAAACTCAATTTTATTAACATTTTTGACTAATACCGTGGAGAGCTAACTTTCTT
>NW_017070930.1:0-254 GCF_001483705.2 Eufriesea mexicana | reverse complement strand
TCCTTATTTATGCATGAAAGTTATCTCACCCCGATATTAGCCGAAACTGTCTATATAATTATACTTTCCGGCCAGATACTATGGCACTGCAACGGCTATAGAACGCCAACGGAAGATTTCCTTCGTACTTATGCAAGGAGGATAGCTCACCACGATACTATTCGAAAATGTCAACAAAATCGGATTTTCCATCCAAATCCTGTAGCACTGCAACGGGTATAGCACGCCAATAGGACCTTTCCTCCTTATTTAAG
>NW_017070929.1:0-254 GCF_001483705.2 Eufriesea mexicana | reverse complement strand
CGGTCTTTTGTGGTTTTCTCATACTTAGAGAGCTGAAAAAAATAGTAAAAAATATCGAGCTTTAAAAATTTTGGTTGTAGCGATGAAGATACACGTTCTGAAGATTCTCTTCAATTCTGATGCTAATCGGTCAACTAGAACTCGAGATATCGTGGCAATCGTTTGGAAAACTGTGGTTTCGAGGAAATAACAGGCCTAGCTCACCGTAAGTTCTTCACGCCAAATCGCGTGATGAGGATTTACATCTGTTACGC
>NW_017070928.1:0-254 GCF_001483705.2 Eufriesea mexicana | reverse complement strand
CCGCAGATGCAAGATTTCTCCCAATATTTTTTTGACGTTGTAATGAAAATTTTTAATCGTTCAATGGGGCATCTTTTATTTCAAAGTATCCTCTAATCAGCGGTCATGTTCAAAATGCACCAACTGTTAATTTTCATTCAATGTTGTTCAATGTAGTTTAAGTAGTTCAAGCGTTCCGGTCACCAATGACTACCCTGGTGTCACGGGAAAAACCGTGGCTGGTCGTGTATGACCAACGTGGCAGTCAAAGCGTT
>NW_017070927.1:0-254 GCF_001483705.2 Eufriesea mexicana | reverse complement strand
TTGTCCTACACACTGCAATGCGGCGGAAGCTTGCGCTCTACCGCGCCGCAATATTTTCTGCTCATCTCTTGGGAGGACCGCAATAGTGGTTTCGGCATGTTAGGTCAAGCTATGTTTTGTTTGGTTAGGTTACGTTCTGCTAAGCTCGATCGTGTTATCTTTGACTTTCGAGCTGTAAGCTGTTTTTGTCAGTGGATTTCTGCGCTCGACTGTGCTCTACTATATTCTGCTTGGCCCTGAGAATCCCAGAAATG
>NW_017070926.1:0-254 GCF_001483705.2 Eufriesea mexicana | reverse complement strand
GTGGTGAGCTATCTTTCTTGCATAAATAAGGAAGAAAGATTCTGTTGGCGCGCTCCAGGCATTGCAACTCTATGGAATCTGGATGGAAAACACAATTTCATTGACATTTTCGACTAATACCGTGGTGAGTAAACTTTCTGGTATAAATAAGGAAGAAAGATTCTACTAGCGTACTATTGCCATTAAAATGCTATAGAATGTTGCTTAAAAGCTCATTTTTATTGACATTTTCGGCTGCTAATGTGGTGAGCTAT
>NW_017070925.1:0-254 GCF_001483705.2 Eufriesea mexicana | reverse complement strand
TGAGGTATGGATGGACGGATGTACGTATGTATGAATGTATGGATGTATATATGAACGGATGTACGGATCTATAGATGTATGGTTTTGTGGATGTATGAATGTATGTATGATTTGATGTATGGATGGATAGATGTATGGAAAGGAGGACGTATGTATGGATGTATGTATGGATGAATGGTTGTGTGGATGGTTGGACGTATGGATGGATTGAGGTATGGATGGACGGATGGACGGAAGTATGGATTTATGGATGT
>NW_017070924.1:0-254 GCF_001483705.2 Eufriesea mexicana | reverse complement strand
TACGTTGCTAGTCGGTGGGTTTCTGCGCTGTACTGTGCCCTAATGTGTTCTGCTTGGCCTTGGCGTGGCCAGCAATAGCAATTCCGACACGTTCGTTTGTGTTAGGTTACGTTTCGTTGATTTAGGTGCGGAAGGCTTGTTTAGGACCTCTTCGACTTTTGACCAATGCACTGCTATTCGGAGGATGCCCACTCTTTACAATGCTCTGCTATGGTAAACTCGACTCTGTCGAGGCGAGCAAAAGATGACGTGGC
>NW_017070923.1:0-254 GCF_001483705.2 Eufriesea mexicana | reverse complement strand
TGGGTTGTGTCAGGTTAGGTTAGGATATCTTTGGCTTTTGTGCTTTTCAGTTCATTTCGGCGGTCTTCTACGCCCTACGGTGCTCTAGTATATCATGGTAGGCTCTGTGTAAGTCGGCAACAGTGGTCTTGGAACGTCAGGTCGTGTTAGGTTACGTTTGAATATGTTACGTTTGGATAGGCCAGGCAAGAATATGTATTACATTTGAGCTGTACACGGCCTTCCGTTGAGCTTCTGCGCTCTACTCCCGCCCA
>NW_017070922.1:0-254 GCF_001483705.2 Eufriesea mexicana | reverse complement strand
CACGCCAATAGAATCTACCCTGCTCATTTAGGCAAGAAAGATAGCTTGAGACGATAATAGTCGGAACTGTCAATAATATTGAACTTTCCAGCAAGATTCTACACCATTGCAAAGCCTATAGCATGCCAATACAATCTTTCCTCCTCATTTCTGCGAGAAAGTTAACTCACCACGATATTAGTTGAAAATGTCAATATAATTGATCTTTCCAGCCAGAGTCTGCAGCACTGCAATGGCTATAGCACACCGAACGG
>NW_017070921.1:0-254 GCF_001483705.2 Eufriesea mexicana | reverse complement strand
ATATAAGCTACATAACTATTGTACATACTGCCTTTTCTCATCTCTATCACTGCATACGTGACTCCACATTATTTCTGTAACATGTATGTATGAATAAATTGTGCCAAATTTCGATAGTGTCCTTACTGACAATAATCAATCATCTTACTCCCAAAATTTCCATCTGCCATCTTGTTGGTTCCAGTATACAGTGAAATAAATTTATTGAAATATGTGTGTGTTTATATATATTGTATGAAAATGTTTAATTTGGT
>NW_017070920.1:0-254 GCF_001483705.2 Eufriesea mexicana | reverse complement strand
GGCACGTTACTCTGATTTAGGCTACATTCGGGCCGGTTATGTTAGTGTGGGTTTAGTTCGGTTAGCTTTGACTTCTCGGCTGTACACTGAGATTCTATGGATCTCTGTGCTCTGCTCTCCAATGATATATTCCGAATGGCTCTGTGGAGGCAAGCAAGAGTGGTCGCTGCATGTTCGGCTAAGTTAGGTTTCGTTTGGTCATGTTACTATTGGTTTGGTTAGGATAGGTTGGCTTTGAATTTTGTGCTATAAAC
>NW_017070919.1:0-254 GCF_001483705.2 Eufriesea mexicana | reverse complement strand
TATATGCACCATTTTGGAATATATTTATTAAATATCATCTGTTTAAAATTCTTTTTTACCATAACGAGGTTTATCACAGATGCAATAAAAATATATTTACCTTTAAAAAATCAAATTTAATTCTAATATGATCTATATACGTCTATTTATGCAATAGAAGATAATAGTTACTTTATCTTATGTCAATCTCGAATTCATTTATTTCTTATCTAAACCATTTTTCTATTCAGTTGGTAGTTTATAACTGAACGAAT
>NW_017070918.1:0-254 GCF_001483705.2 Eufriesea mexicana | reverse complement strand
CCCAACATCGCTTTCATATCCTCATCTTGGCTCTGGGGAAGCCAGCAATAGTGGTCGCGGCACGTTAGGTTGTGTTACCTTACGTTTGGTTGTGTTACGGTTGGTTATGATTGGAGAGGGCAGCTTTGACTTTATTGCTATTGTCTGCTATTAGGCGGATTTCTGCGCCCTGTTGTGCTCTAGTATTTTCAGCCCGGCTCTGGAAAGGCCACAAATAGTGGTCGCGGTACGTTATGTTGGGTCAGGTTACTTTC
>NW_017070917.1:0-254 GCF_001483705.2 Eufriesea mexicana | reverse complement strand
CCGAGCTTAACATGACCCAACCTAACGTGCCGAGACCATTACTGCTGACCTTCCCAAAGACCGGCTGTAAGCATTACAGTCCTGTGGGCGCAAAAATCCACCTAATTGCAGACTATTGCGATAAATTCAAAGCTATCCTCCTCTAACCTAACGAATCCTAACGTATCCGAACATAACCTTACTGTACCTAACGTGCTGCAACGCCTATTTCTGGCCACGACATATCCAAGCAGAACACATTAGCCGAGAGCAGA
>NW_017070916.1:0-254 GCF_001483705.2 Eufriesea mexicana | reverse complement strand
ACCTTATTTTCGCGTAAAATTGTCTTTGCTATTCGTCAGTGGAATACCCGTAATAATATTTTGGTAGCATCGACCGGAGCGGGAATCGTACATTCAGTCGTTCCGAACACTATCGACTGGTGTCCGTCCCCTTCGGCCGATTGGAAGCGATACGCCTGGGATCGTCCCATTCTGTCGGTGCGAAGCGACATGACTGGAGATCTTTCGTTAATATCTCTATAAATAACGTTATGACATTTGCATATTTTTACACT
>NW_017070915.1:0-254 GCF_001483705.2 Eufriesea mexicana | reverse complement strand
GTACACCGCTGTTCGGTCGATATCTGTGAAATGCATTGCTCTACCAGCGTCTGCTTGTCTCTGTGGAGGCCAGCAATAGCTGTCGTGACAGGATTGGTTGAGCTACTTCTCGCTTGGTCAGTTTAGATTTGGTCCAGTGTGGTTAATATGGCTTTGACCATTGCGATATAAACTGCTATTCGGTCGACATTTGCGCTTTGCATTGCTGTACTAGCATCTGCTTGTCTCTGCGGTGGCCAGCAACTGTGGTCGTG
>NW_017070914.1:0-254 GCF_001483705.2 Eufriesea mexicana | reverse complement strand
CAATAATCTGTTACAGCATGGTGAAAAGGTCGCCTAACGCCGTCAATCCATTGGCAAGTACAGGCATCTACATGCCAGAGAATAGGTCTATCCAATGTCTATAACCTGCTATAGTTTGGTGAATAGAAAGAATAGCGCCTTCAATCCATTGGCAAGCACAGCCATCTTCTTGCCAGATAATAGGTCTATTCAAACCTATAATCTGTTATAGCTTGGAGAATAGGTCGCCTAACGTCTTCAACCAATGGCAAGTA
>NW_017070913.1:0-254 GCF_001483705.2 Eufriesea mexicana | reverse complement strand
CTAATATCGTGGTGAGCTACCTTTCTTGCATAAATAAGGCGGAAAGATTCTATTGGCTTGCTATAGCCATGCACTGCTGCAGAATCTGCCTTGTAAGATGAATTTTATTGACATGTTTGACTAATATCATGGTGAGCTAACTTTCTTGCATAAATACGTAGGAAAGGTTCCTTTGGCGTGGTATGGCCAACGCAATGATCTGGAATCTGCATGGAAAATTCAATTTTACTGACATTTTCGACTAATATCGTTGT
>NW_017070912.1:0-254 GCF_001483705.2 Eufriesea mexicana | reverse complement strand
TGGATTACCGTCGGTTATGTTACGGTTGGTTAGGTTAGGAGTGGATGGCTTTGACTTCAGTGTTATATTCTGCTATTAGGTGAATTCCTGCGCGATAGAGTGCTGTAATATTTTCAGGTTGGCTCCGTGAATGTCAGCAATGGTGGCCTCTGCACGTTACATTGTGTCAGGTTACGTTAGGTTATGATGGTTCAGGATAAGTTTTATCAGGATAGCTTTAACTTTTGTGCTGTACACCTCCATACGCTTGGCTT
>NW_017070911.1:0-254 GCF_001483705.2 Eufriesea mexicana | reverse complement strand
TGCAATGCTGCAGAATCTGTCTCGAAAGTTGAAGTTTATTAACATTTTTGACTAATATCGTGGTGAGCTAACTTTCATGCATAAATAAGGAGGAAAGATTCTATTGGCGTGTTATTACCATTGCAACGCTATAGAATCTTACTGGAAGTTTCAATTTTATTGACATTTTCGACTAATCTCGTGGTGAGCTAACTTTCTTGCATAAATATGAAGTGAAGATACTTTTGGCGTGCTGTAGCCATTGCATTGATGCA
>NW_017070910.1:0-254 GCF_001483705.2 Eufriesea mexicana | reverse complement strand
AACAGGGTTTCGAAACCCTGTTTAATACGTAGGTAAATACTTTGCAGTCGAAAGCATTCGATAGTGGTATTAACGTTATCGTTTCGAGTATCTGATAACAAGGTTACAATATAAACTTTTGCGCTGTCAAAAGCAACGGTATTTTGCATAAATAATTTAGGCGTAATCTGTAAAAGGGATTAAAAATGACTGGGTCAATTGGCTGTTTCAAAGAAACGTCAAAGAGCAGGAAGAAATTACAAAAGCAAATGTTT
>NW_017070909.1:0-254 GCF_001483705.2 Eufriesea mexicana | reverse complement strand
TTAATTTAATAATTAATACTTACACGAGCGATAGTTTTGTATTTTCTGCAGTAAATAAGATTGTTATAAAAAAGTGTTATTCTTGCATAATATTCTTATTAAGTAATAAATATATACTTGCTTAAGAAAGAGCACAAAATAAATTTTTTTGTTAAGATATTTTATTTACAATTTTTTATTTAAATAAGTGAAAAATGAATACAAAATAAAAAATAGATTGAAAAAAAAATACTAACTTATGAACCGTAATCGAA
>NW_017070908.1:0-254 GCF_001483705.2 Eufriesea mexicana | reverse complement strand
AGACCACTATTACTGCCCTCCCCAGAGCCAGGCGGAATACACTATAGCAAAGCAAGGCGCAGTGATACAAACCATTGCATTGTATATCACCAAAGTGGAAGATATCCGAACCTAACCTGTTCTAACCTAACCGAACCGAATGTAGCCTAACTCAACAATAGGTACCGAGACTACTATTGCTGGCATCTACGGAGCCAAGCAGGCAATATTAGAGCAACTTATAGCGAAGAAATCTACCGAATAGCTGTGTGTAG
>NW_017070907.1:0-254 GCF_001483705.2 Eufriesea mexicana | reverse complement strand
GCTGCAGCTCGCCAATTGAATCTTTCCGCCTTGTTTATGCATGAAAGATAGCTCCCCACGATAATAGTCGAAAATGTCATTAAATTGAACTTTCCAGTCACATTATAGAGCATTGCATTGGCTACAGCTCTCCAATAGATTTTTTCCACCTTGTTTATGGATGAAAGTTAGCTTACCACGATATTAGTAGTAAATGTCAGCAAAATCGAACTTTCCAGCCAGATTCTATAGCTTTGCAATGCCCATAGCACGCC
>NW_017070906.1:0-254 GCF_001483705.2 Eufriesea mexicana | reverse complement strand
CATCCAGATTATATATCATTGCAATGGCTATAGCAGGCCAATAGAATCTTTCCTCCTGATTTACGTAAGAAAGTTAGCTCACCTCGATATTAGTCGAACTTGTCAATATAATTATGCTTTCCAGCCAGATTCTGCAGCACTGCTGCGGCTATAGCATGCCAATGGAATTCTGCCTCCTTATTTACGCAAGAAAGTTAGCTCAACACGATATTATATGAAAATGTCAATAAAATTGAGTTTTCCAGCCATATTCT
>NW_017070905.1:0-254 GCF_001483705.2 Eufriesea mexicana | reverse complement strand
TTAGGCCAGGTTGGTTTAGGTTTGGCTATGATAGTTTTGACTTCTGTGCTGTACACCGATTCTTTCGTCTCGTTAAGTTTCGTTAGTCCTCGGTTGACCTGGTCAGGTAGGGCCAAATTTTGTTTGGAAATATTTGACTTTTGTGCTATACGCTGCTATTTCGTGGCTACCTGCGCTCTACTCTGTTCCATTATATTCCGCATGGCTCTGGAGATTCCAGCAGTAGTGGTCTCGGCACGTTAGATTCATTTAGG
>NW_017070904.1:0-254 GCF_001483705.2 Eufriesea mexicana | reverse complement strand
GACCTATTCTCTGGCAATTAGATGACAGTACATGACATTGGATTGAAGGCTTTAGGGGATCTAGTCACCAAGCTATAACAGGATATTGATTTTGAATAGACGCATTCTCTTGCAAGTAGATGGCTGTACTTGCCATTGGCTGAAGGCGTGAGGCGATCCATTCACCAAGCTAAAGCAGGTTATAGATTTCCAATAGACATACCCTCTGGCAAGTAGATGGCTGTACTTGCCATTGGATTGAAGGCGTTAGGCGA
>NW_017070903.1:0-254 GCF_001483705.2 Eufriesea mexicana | reverse complement strand
GTGAGTAGCACGGAAGCCGTAGATACCCTTACCTAACCTGACCTAAACTAACCTAACCGAATGATGCATAACACAACATGACGTGCCACGGCCACTGACTCTGGACTTCGAGAGCAACGCAGAATCAAGTAGAGCACAGTAGATGACTGAAATCTACCGAACAACGGTGTATAGCACGAAAGTCTTAGTTGTCCTGAACAAACTTGACCTACCCAAACTTAACCAAACGTAAAGTAACTCAGCCGACGTGCCAG
>NW_017070902.1:0-254 GCF_001483705.2 Eufriesea mexicana | reverse complement strand
CTTACATAAATAAGGAGGAAATATTATGTTGGCGTGCTATAGGCATTGCATTGCTGTAGAACCAGGAAGGAAATTTCAGTTATATTGGCAGTTTTGACGACTATCGTGGTGAGCTCTCTTTTTTGCATAATTAAGGATGGTAGATTCTATTGGAGTGCTATAGCTATTGCAATGCCATAGAATCTGGCTGAAAAATTCAATTTTATTGGCATGTTCGACTAACATCGCGGTGAGTCAACTTTCTTGCATAAATA
>NW_017070901.1:0-254 GCF_001483705.2 Eufriesea mexicana | reverse complement strand
TATTCTAAAACCCATCTTCCATTCTCAATTGATCTTCTGCTCTTCTAAAAACCATTTTCCTTTCTCAAATCATCTTCTTCTCTTCCAAAAAATCATCTTTCGTTCTCAATCCACCTTCTTCTCTTCTAAAACCCATCTAACATTCTCAACTGATCTTCTGCTCTTCTAAAAACCATTTTCCTTTTTCAAACCATCTTCTTCTCTTCCAAAAATTATCTTTCATTCTCAACCCATCTTCTTCTCTTCTAAAACCC
>NW_017070900.1:0-254 GCF_001483705.2 Eufriesea mexicana | reverse complement strand
GACCACCCTTCCTGGCTTTTTCCAGAGCGAGGCAGAAATCAAACCTAATAGCAGAATACAGCATTAAAGTCAAAGCTATCCCCTCATAACCTAACCAATCGTATCATAACCAAACGTAACCTGACTCACCCTAACTCGCCGCGACCACTATATCTACCCTCTCCAGAGCCAAGCGGAACACGTTAGTGGATAGTAGAACGCAGAAAGCCGTGTAATCGCGGTGTATACCAGAAAAGTCAAAGCCTCCCAAACCT
>NW_017070899.1:0-254 GCF_001483705.2 Eufriesea mexicana | reverse complement strand
ACGGAACAGCAGTGTATACGACAAATGTCAAAGCTGTCCTATCCCAACCTAACCAAACGTAACATAAGTGAACGTGACGCAACTGAACCTAACGTGACGAGACGTTTATTCCTTTCCACCCCAGAGCCATGCAGGACATATTAGTGGAGAGTGGAGCGCAGAAATCCATACAATATCAGTGTATAGCACAAAAGTCAAAGCTACCCTTTCCTATGCTAACGAAACGTATCATAACCCAGCCAAACCGGACTCTT
>NW_017070898.1:0-254 GCF_001483705.2 Eufriesea mexicana | reverse complement strand
CTCGCCAATAGAATTATTCCTCCTTATTTATGCAAGAAAGGTGGCTCACCGCGATATTAGTCTGAAACGTCAGTAAAATTGGATTTTCCTGCCAGAGTCCATAGCATTGCAAAGGCTATAGCACGCGAATAGCATCTTTCCCACTTACCAATGCAAGGAAGTTAGGTCACCACGATATTAGACGAAATTGACAGTAAAATTGAATTTTCCAGCCGTATTCTAAAGAATTGCGACGGCTATAGCACGCCAATTGA
>NW_017070897.1:0-254 GCF_001483705.2 Eufriesea mexicana | reverse complement strand
GCCTTCAACCAATGGCAAGTACAGCCATCTACTTGCCAGAGAATAGGTCTATACAAAATCTATGGCCTGCTATAGCTCGGTGAATAGATCGCTCAACGTCTTCAATCCAATGGCAAGTACAGCCACCTGGTTGCCAGGGAATAGCTCTATTCAAAATCTATATCCTGTTATATCTTGGTGAAGAGATGGCTCAACGCCTTCAGCCCAATGGCAAGTACAGCCACCTACTTGCCAGAGAATAGGCCTATTCAAGA
>NW_017070896.1:0-254 GCF_001483705.2 Eufriesea mexicana | reverse complement strand
CACTGCGATTCTATGGATTTCGGCGTTCTTCGCTCCAACAATGTGTGCTGCTTGTCTCTGGGGTGTCCAGCAATAGTGGTCGTGGCATGGTAAGTTGTGTTCAGTTGCGTTTGTATATATTACGAATGGATAGGTTAGGAGAGGATAGCTTAGACTTTATTGCTATAGTCTGCTATTAGGTGGATTTCTGGGCCCTGTAGTGCCTTAATACTTTCAGCTTGGCTCCGGGAAGGACAGCAATAGTGTTCTCGGCA
>NW_017070895.1:0-254 GCF_001483705.2 Eufriesea mexicana | reverse complement strand
TTTGGACCGTCCCTCTCCAGATTCTCTTTTGCCTTCGCATGGCTGAGGCCCTGTAACAGACACGTTGAGCGTTAGAAGGTTAGGCTAGGTCCTAGGTTCATCCCGTTTCATTCTGCGTCGCGTCTAAGTGCTGTCATATGATAGATTTTGATACTCGGGTTGTTCTCAGTTGTGCGAGAGAGTTTGTCTCTCTTCTCTTCTCCTCTTTCGTTCGTTATTAATAATTGACAGTGGAATTGACACGAGACTGCACT
>NW_017070894.1:0-254 GCF_001483705.2 Eufriesea mexicana | reverse complement strand
TACATTTGGTTGTAACACGATTGGCTACGTTAGGAGGGTGTTGCTTTGGCTTTTGTGCTATAGCCTGCTATTGGACGCATGCTACTAACTACGGAGCTCTAATATATTTAGCTTGGCTCTGGGAGGGACAGCAATAGTCGTCTCGGCACGCTACGTAGTGTCAGGTTGCGTGCGGTTAGTTTGGGCTAAGGAAATGTTTGCTAGGATAGATTTAACTTCTGTGCTGTACACTGCCATTAGGTGGACTTCTGCGC
>NW_017070893.1:0-254 GCF_001483705.2 Eufriesea mexicana | reverse complement strand
ATATTAGCCGAAAATGTAAATAGAATGTAATTTAAAAGACAGATTCTATAGCATTACAATGGAAATAGCACGCCAATAGGATATTTCGTCCTTAATTATCCAAGAAAGTTCGCTCACCACGATATTAGTCGAGAATGTCAATAAAATTTAATTTTCCAGCCAGGTTTTATAGCATTGCAATGGGTATAGCACGCCAATATGATATTCCTTCCTTGTTTATGCAAGAAAGTTAGCTTACCACAATATTAATCGAA
>NW_017070892.1:0-254 GCF_001483705.2 Eufriesea mexicana | reverse complement strand
TCAGAGCAGCCAGGTCAGGTTCGGTCAGTTCAGGTCAGGAGTGGTCACGTCAGGTCAGGTCAAACCAGGCCCGGTCAGGTCAAGTCAGGTCATGTCAGGTCAGATCTGTCCGTTCAGGTCAGGTCATGTCTCCTCTGGACAGGTCAGGTCAGTACAGTTCAGGTAAGGAGAGGGCAGGTCAGGTCAGGTATGGTCAGATGATGTCAGTTCAGGTCAGTTCAGGTCAGGCCACGTAAGGCCAGGTCAGGTAAAGT
>NW_017070891.1:0-254 GCF_001483705.2 Eufriesea mexicana | reverse complement strand
TGTGGTGGCGGTGGATCGGGTGCAACCCGCTGCAGTGCGGTCGGAACTGGTCGGGTGGTCCGAGGAGCTGCGGGTCTCGCCCGAGGGTTTGTGCCGTGAGGTCGTTAGGATGGGGGCGAGGAGCACCGCCCCGGACCGGACGGCATCCCAGGCTGAGCATTTGCACTGGCTCTGGAATCGTGGGGTGACGGTGTGCGACGGCTGTTCGACAGCTGCCTCAGGACCGGTCACTTCCCGGCATGTTGGAAGAGAGC
>NW_017070890.1:0-254 GCF_001483705.2 Eufriesea mexicana | reverse complement strand
CATAATGCAATATTGCATAAATTCAGAAAGTCGTGGTTTTTTGTTTATCCATATTTCTTGTTTCATTTGGTATCAGTCATAGTTGTACTCGTGCTTAAAATAGGAATCCTGTTGAGTCTTTTATTTTTAATAATAGGAAGAGCCTGTGTTATGGATCAATAAGGGATTTTTAAGAGGTCCTTCAGATAATAGCACGTAACACCGACAATTTTCCATCTTTCTTAACGAAAATTGCAACTCACGTAGTCGAAGAC
>NW_017070889.1:0-254 GCF_001483705.2 Eufriesea mexicana | reverse complement strand
CATACATCCACATATTCATACACTCATCCACCCGTACATTCATACATCCAACCATCCAGCCATACCCCATCCATCCATCCATCCACCCACCCATCCGTCCATACATCCATACATACATACATCCATGAATCCATTAAACCATAAATCAATACATCCATACGTCCATACATCCACACGCCCATACATACACGCATCCGTGCATCCATGTATCCACACATCCATACATACATACATACATTCATAAATACACGCAT
>NW_017070888.1:0-254 GCF_001483705.2 Eufriesea mexicana | reverse complement strand
TTATTAAGTAAACTCCTCAGCCATTCTAGAATAATCAACGAATAATACGGTTATTGCTAGATACAGTTAAAATTGCCGGTAAGGTGTTTAGTACATCCATCAACGCAGCACTGTAGCCGTTGGATTGATGTGTTCAATGATGATTTATATTCTATAGCAATTACAGAATGACAAACGACAGATTCATTGCCTTTCGAGACGCTAATAACTGACGGCACAGTACTAAGTACAGCCATGATCACAGCGCTGTAGCC
>NW_017070887.1:0-254 GCF_001483705.2 Eufriesea mexicana | reverse complement strand
TTTATTGACATTTTCGACCATTATCGAGTTGAGGTAACTTTTCTGCACAAATAAGGGGGGATGTTTCCATTGGTTTGCAGCAGACAATGCAGTGCATTAGATACAACCCGGAAAACTCAATCTTATTGAGATTTCCGCCTAATATTACGGGGAGAAAGCCTTTCTGCGTAAATAAGGTGAAAAGATACCACTGGGTTGCTATAGCCATTGCATTGCAATAGAGTCTGGCTTAAAAGTTCAATTTTATTGACATT
>NW_017070886.1:0-254 GCF_001483705.2 Eufriesea mexicana | reverse complement strand
TTATGTTACGTTTGGTGAGGTTAGGTTTGGATATGTTAAGGTAGCATAGCATTGACTTTTGTGATAAACCCTGCTACTGGGTGGATTTCTGCTCTCCACCTTGCTCTACTGTACTCCGCTCGACTGCCTGGTGCCCACCAATTGTGGTCGTGGCAGGTCAGGCTCTGTTTGTCTACATTTGTTTGGCTTATGTTAGCCTATGTCTGATTAGGGTAGCTTTGCCTTTTGTGCTATACACAGCTATTCGGTGAGTT
>NW_017070885.1:0-254 GCF_001483705.2 Eufriesea mexicana | reverse complement strand
GATGATCCAGGAAGATTCTATTGCATTGCAATGCCTATAGCACGCCATTGGGATCAAGCCTCCATATATATGCGAGAAAGTTAACTCACCACGTTATTAGTCGTAAATGTCAATAAAATTGAATTTTCGAGCGAGATTCTGCAGCATTGCAATGGCTATAGTACGCCAACAGAATCTTTCCTCCTGATTTTTGGAAGAAAGTTAGCTCACCACCATATTAGTCGTAAGTGTCAATAAAATTGGTTTTTCCAGCC
>NW_017070884.1:0-254 GCF_001483705.2 Eufriesea mexicana | reverse complement strand
AGTAGTGCACATTGGAGCGCAGGAATCAACCGAATAACTGTGTATAGCACGAAAGTCAAAGCTACCGTAGCCAAACATAGGCTAACATAACCTAACCATTCGAAACCTATCTAAACCTAACGTGCCACGTGCACTATTGCTCTCATCCGGGGAGTCGAACACGGTGTGGTAGAGCAATGTAGAGTGCAGAAATCCACTGGTTAGCAGTGTACAGCACAAAAGTCCAAGCTATCCCATTCTAATCTAACCAAACT
>NW_017070883.1:0-254 GCF_001483705.2 Eufriesea mexicana | reverse complement strand
AGATACTACTGGCGCGCTATAGCCATTGCACTGATATAGAATGTGTTTGGAAAATTCAATTTTGTTGACATTTACGACTAATATCGTGGTGTGCTTTCTTTCTTTCATAAATAAGTAGGAAGGATACAATTGGCGTGCTACAGCGGTCACTATGCTATAGAATACGGCAGGAAAATTCAACTTTATTGACTTTTTCGACTAATATCGTGGTGACCAATCTTCCTTGCATTGGAAAGGAGGAAAGATACTTTTGG
>NW_017070882.1:0-254 GCF_001483705.2 Eufriesea mexicana | reverse complement strand
CTGCACTCTTCATTGCTCGAATTCACTCTTCTTCCCTCTAGTGGGGCCTGCAAAAGCGGTCGTGGCATGATAGGCTGATTTATGTTATGTTAGTTGCGTTAGTGAAGGACAAGTTATGTTAGGATATCTTTGACCTTAGTGCTATACACTGCTATTTTGTGGCTTTCTGCGCTTTAATGAGCTCTAGTATTTTCTGCTTGTCTCTGTTCAGGCCAGCAAAAGCGATCTCGGCACGTTAAGCTAAGTTAGTTTGC
>NW_017070881.1:0-254 GCF_001483705.2 Eufriesea mexicana | reverse complement strand
AGGAATGGCAAGAACCGCGCAATGCGCAAAGCTAGCTCAAATAAAACGCAATACTTGGTCAATGACAGCGACCTTTGTCACCGTTCTGGGCTAATAGCGGTCACTGTCTGTGTTCAAGGGAGTGTCAAGAGAGTGTCAACGGAGTTAACACTAGATTTACGGAACTCGTCAATTTGACAGATGGATTGCTTTAATTATACGATGGTAACAGATTTAATTAACTTATATTAAGACTGTTAATACAACATATAATT
>NW_017070880.1:0-254 GCF_001483705.2 Eufriesea mexicana | reverse complement strand
ATGCTAATTTCCCTCACTGTCTGAAAAATCATTCCCACTTTCACTTTGCTTATCCTCAGATTTAGAATTTTCCCTGTCTGATCTCGCTTCATTTATGTTTTGAATTCTTTTCAATAACTGTCTCACTGACCGATCGGGTTAGAAACGGAAAGCGAAAAATTAAATAATCAGATAATTTAAGAATTTACAGAAAGTCAAATGAGCGAAAGAAATGCTAACGAATGTACGATATATAAAGTAAATTTTGAAAGGGG
>NW_017070879.1:0-254 GCF_001483705.2 Eufriesea mexicana | reverse complement strand
ATAAGACGTTAATATATTAATAGTTAACAGAAACGTATAGTTAAAGTTAATAATAATACTTATGCAGATACTATTTATACTTATAGTGAATAATAATATAGTTAATCGTTAATATTGATATATAATTATAATTAATAATAATACTCACGCAAATACTATTTATACCTATAGGTAACAAGAATACATTTAATACAGTTAATAGTCATGAGTAATACATAGTTATAGTAAATAATAATACTTACAACGATAATACT
>NW_017070878.1:0-254 GCF_001483705.2 Eufriesea mexicana | reverse complement strand
CCGTTCGGTAACGGTAGCTCTAGCTTTCGTGCTATACACTGTTGTTCGGCAGATTTCTGCCCTAGACTGCGCTCTACTACATTCAGCTTGGCCCTGGTGAGGCCAGAAAATGTGGCCGCGGCACGTTATGTTCAGGCATGCTACTCTTGTTTGGGTTATGTTAGCCCCGGTTTGGCGTGGATGTATATGATTGTTGCGCCATACACTGCGTTTCTATGGACTTCTGCGCCCTACTTTCCTCTAGTATATTCTGC
>NW_017070877.1:0-254 GCF_001483705.2 Eufriesea mexicana | reverse complement strand
TCTGGCAAGTAGATGGCTGTACTTGCCATTGGGTTGAAGGCGTTAGGCTACCTGTTCACCAAGATATAACAGACTATAGATTTTGAATAGGCCTATTCTCTGGCTTGTAGATGGCTGTACTTGCCTTTGGATTGAAGGCGTTAGGCTACCTATTCGCCAAGCTATAACAGACTATAGATTTCGAATAGGCATATTCTCTGGCAAGCAGATGGCTGTACTTGCCATTCGATTGAAGGCGTTAGGCTACCTATTCA
>NW_017070876.1:0-254 GCF_001483705.2 Eufriesea mexicana | reverse complement strand
GCTATAGAATCTTGCTGGAAAATTCAAATTTATTGACGTTTTCGACTATTATCGTGGTGAGCTAACTTTCTTGCATAAACAAGGAGGAAAGATTACATTGGCAAGCTATTACGATAGCAATGCTATAGAATCTGCCGGAAAGTTCAATTTCATTGACATTTTCGATTAATGTCGTGGTCAGCTAACTTTCCTGCATTGATAAGGATGAAAGATTCTATTGGCGTGCTGTAGGCCTTGCAATGCAATAGAATCTG
>NW_017070875.1:0-254 GCF_001483705.2 Eufriesea mexicana | reverse complement strand
ACCTCTGCTTGGCTCTGATGACGTCGGTAATAGTGGCCACGGCACGCTTGTCTGAATTATGTTACGTTTGGTTTGGTTGGAATGGGTTAAGATTGGTTAGGATAGATTTGACCATTGTGCATTGTCCGTACACTGCTGTTCTCCGTATTTCTGTGCCCTATATAGCTCTAACATGCTCTGCTTGGCTCTGCGGAGGCCTGCAATAGTGGTCTCGACAGGTTAGTTTGAGTCATGTTACGTTTGGTTAGGTTACG
>NW_017070874.1:0-254 GCF_001483705.2 Eufriesea mexicana | reverse complement strand
GTCTTTGAAGAGGCGTAAGCGAACTGACTCTTTTTCGCTGTTCTTTAGACGTCGAGGTGGTCCGCGAGTCATGGGCCCTGGTCGTAAAGACATAAACCAGGCCCCCATTGACCCGGGACCCTCGATGCCTCGAAGGAGTCGAAAATATTGGGTTGGCAAGAAAGTACTTTCGGTTTTCTAGTGTGAGATATAACTCAATTTTTTCTATACAGTAAATGAACTTTAATCGATCAAATATCTTCCATTCTATTCGA
>NW_017070873.1:0-254 GCF_001483705.2 Eufriesea mexicana | reverse complement strand
ATTGCCATTGCAATGCTGCAGAATCTGGCTGGAAAGTGCAATTTTATTGTCATTTTCGACTAAGATCGTGGCGAGCAAGCATCCTTGCATAAGTATGGAGGAAAGATTCTTTTGGCGTGCAATAGGCATTGCAGTTCAGAAGAATCTGGCCGGAAAATTCAATTTTATTGACATTTTCGACTAATACCCTTGTGAGCTAACTTTCTTGCATAAACAAGGAGGAAAAATGATATTGGCAAGATATAGCCATTGCA
>NW_017070872.1:0-254 GCF_001483705.2 Eufriesea mexicana | reverse complement strand
AAGCAAGGAACACTAGACTAAAGTAGAGCGCAGAAAGCAACCATATAGCAGTGTATAGCACAAGCGTCAAAGCTATCCTAACCAAACGTATCCCAACCCAGCTAAGCCAAGAGTAACCTAACACAACCTAGAGTGACTACACCAGTATTGCTGGCCTCCTTAAAGCAAAGCAGAATATACTACATATATTACAGCAGAATACACTACAGAATATACTATAGGAGAGCGTAGAAGTCCGCCGCACTGACGTGCAA
>NW_017070871.1:0-254 GCF_001483705.2 Eufriesea mexicana | reverse complement strand
AACTTAACATAGCCGAATGTAGCTTAAGTAAAACTAACGTGCCGAGACGACAATTTCTTTTCTGCAGAGAGCCAAGTAGAATACGCTAGAGCAGAGTAGAGCGCAGTAATCCACCCCATAGCAATGTGTATCACGAAAGTCAAAGATATCCTGACCTAACCAGTCCTAAACTAAAATAACCTATCCTATCGTAACCTAACATAGCCTAACCAAACCTAATGTATCCAAACGAAACGTAACTCAAACTAACAGAC
>NW_017070870.1:0-254 GCF_001483705.2 Eufriesea mexicana | reverse complement strand
TTTTTTCCACGTGGGGGAAATTTTTCAAAGATACCCGGAACCATTGGTGGAGAGGGCGGTGCTTTGTGGGATTTTTACCCACTAAAACCCCCACGATGTCCTGCCCCTCGCATTTCGGTGCGCCGTAGACTTCGCGGCGACGCAATTTCCAGGGCGCCACGCGACGCAACCGCAGTTACCTCCCGGCGCGGCAGGAAATCCCACAGGAAACGATCATGCCCATGCGCGCGAGACGGGTCGATTACAGGCACACG
>NW_017070869.1:0-254 GCF_001483705.2 Eufriesea mexicana | reverse complement strand
TGGGAATTCGCGCAATGGTGGTCGTGGCACGTTAGGTTGAGTTAGGTTATATTTGGTTAGGTTTGGTTAGGCCACGTTTCGTCAGTGTGCCTCTGCCCTTCGTGCTATAGAGTGCCTATTGGTGGATTCCTGTGTTAGGTTAGGTTAGGTTGAGGTATCTTCCAGTCTTGTGCTATACAATGCTATTCGGCGGATTTCTGCGCTCTCCGTCACTCTACTATACTCCGCTCCGCTCAGTGGATGCGAGCAATAGA
>NW_017070868.1:0-254 GCF_001483705.2 Eufriesea mexicana | reverse complement strand
ATATATAAAACTTCCAAACTTTTTAATAGTATCCTTATCTATGACAAGGCCTGCTAGAAAAAGCCTTACCGATGAGTCCACTAGTAGTGTAGGTCCAGAACGAAACACCATGTCATCCCTCCATTTTCCTTTCGTTCCTTCTAGCACCACCGCCACAAGGAAGATATCTGCGACCATCCCGAGGGAGAGGGGGGCCCCCTATAGGAGTTTGTCCGGCAGCCCGACGCTTCCAATTCCCCCATATGGACACTTTC
>NW_017070867.1:0-254 GCF_001483705.2 Eufriesea mexicana | reverse complement strand
TTGCCATTGGATTGAAGGCGTTAGGCGAACTATTCACCAAGGTATAAAGGGTTATAGATTTTGGATTGACCTATTGCATGGCAACGAGAAGGCTGTTCTTGCCATTGGATTGAAGGCGCTAGGCGATCTATTTACCGAGCTGTAGCAGACTGTAGATCTTCAATAGAGCTATACTCTGGCAAGTAGGTGGTTGTACCTGAAATTGTATTGATGGCGTTTGGCGATCTGTTCACCATGCTATAACAGGTTATAGA
>NW_017070866.1:0-254 GCF_001483705.2 Eufriesea mexicana | reverse complement strand
CAACCTAACATACCCGGGCATATTGTAACTAGACGTAACGAGAGGAGACAAATATTACTGGCCTCCCCAGAGGCAAGAAGAACATATTAGATTACAGTTGTAGGCTGAAATCCACCGAACAGCAGTGTACAGCACGAAAGTCAAACTAGCCTGTCCTAACCTAGCCAAGCATAGCATAACCAAACGTAGCGTAATTCAACATAACGTGCAGCGACCGCCGTTGATGGTCTTCATAGAGCCAAGCAGTGCATGTT
>NW_017070865.1:0-254 GCF_001483705.2 Eufriesea mexicana | reverse complement strand
TATGTTCTGCTTGTCTCTGGGAATGCCAGTAATAATTTTCGTAGCACGCTTGGTCGATGTATGATACGCATGGCTTGGCTGGGAAGGGATACGTTTGGTTAGGATAGCTTTGACTTTTGTGCTATACACTGTTGTTCGGTCCATGTCAGAGCTTTGCATTGTTCTGCTCTCATCTGCTTGTCTCTGGGGACTCCAGCAGTAGCAGACGCGGCACGTTCGTTTGTGTTATGTTACGTTTGGCCAGGTTAGGTTTG
>NW_017070864.1:0-254 GCF_001483705.2 Eufriesea mexicana | reverse complement strand
GGATATCATCCACTTTTGCGATATACACTGCTATTCAGTGGATCTCTGCGCTCTACACTGCTCTAATATATTCTGCTTTGCCCTGTGCATGTCAGCAATTCGGGCCTGGACACGCTAGGTTTAGTTATGTTCCGTTTGGTTACGTTACGTTTGGATTGGTTCGGCTAGGATAGCTTTGACTTTCTTGCTAGACACTGCTTTTCTTGGGATTTATGCTCTCTGCTGTGATCTAGTATTCTCTGCTTTGCTTTGGC
>NW_017070863.1:0-254 GCF_001483705.2 Eufriesea mexicana | reverse complement strand
TACAATATATAAAATATATAATGTACAATATATAAAATATATAATAGTATATAAACTATAAATAAATAATAAGAAATAGTTGTTGTAGATAACATATATGTACATTGAAGAATACAATGTGACCCATCACCCAGCAAATTGGTTGCTGCTGAAAAAAATGGAAAACATGGTACAAAATATATTTTCATATATACTTAACAAATTCCTACACATAACATATATACATAAAACGTATCTCAAAAATACATAATAAT
>NW_017070862.1:0-254 GCF_001483705.2 Eufriesea mexicana | reverse complement strand
GCATTTGGTTTGGTTAACGTTGGATAGTTAAGGATAGGATAACTTCGACACTTGCGTTAGGCACTGCTGTTCGGTGGATTTCAGCGCTCTGCTGTGCTCTAACATGATCTGCTTGGCTCTGAGAAGGCCAGCAATAGAGATCCCGTCCCGTTAGATTTGGTTGTTCTACGTTTGGTTAGGTTAAGGAATCGTTGACTCTTGTGTTACACACTGCCGTTTGGTGGCTTTCTGTGCTGTACTCTGCTCTAGTGTAC
>NW_017070861.1:0-254 GCF_001483705.2 Eufriesea mexicana | reverse complement strand
TTGCAGTGCTATTGAATCTGGATGGAAAAATCAATTTGAATGACATTTTCGACTAATATCTTGCTGAGCTAACTTTCTTGCATAAACAAGGAGGAAAGATTATGTTGGCAAGCTATTACCACTGCAATGCTGTAGTATCTGTCTAGAAGGTTCAATTTTATTGTCATTTTCGACTTATATCGTGGTGAGCCAGCTTCCTTGATTAAATATGGAGGAAAGACACTTTTGGCGTGCTATAGCCATTGCAATGATAT
>NW_017070860.1:0-254 GCF_001483705.2 Eufriesea mexicana | reverse complement strand
TAGCTTTGAACTTCGTGCTATACACTGCTGTACGTCGAATTTCTACGCTCTGCCATGCCTCAGTATGGTCTGCTTGCCTCTAGGGAGCCAGCAATGGTGGTCTCGTCACGCATGGTTGAGTTAGGTTACGCACGGTTTGGCTAGGTTCGGATATGTTTGGCTGGTATAGCTTTGACTTTTGTGCTATGCATTGCTCTTCGTTCGATATCTGTGCACTGCGATGCTCTACTAACATCTGCTTGTCTCCGGGGAGG
>NW_017070859.1:0-254 GCF_001483705.2 Eufriesea mexicana | reverse complement strand
TGGATGTATGGTTGTATAGATATATGGATGTCTGGACGAATTTATGGGTGGTTGGATGGACGGGTGCATGGACGGATGGATGGACGGATGGGAGGCTGGCCGGATGGGTGGATGGCCGGATCATTGGATGGACGGACGGATGGATTGGTGGACGGATGTATGGACGGATATATTTATGGATCGCAGGATGCATGGATGAATGGGTGTATGGAAGAATGGATGTATGGATGGATGGATGTATGGATGGATGGCTG
>NW_017070858.1:0-253 GCF_001483705.2 Eufriesea mexicana | reverse complement strand
AGTCTGCCTCGAAGATTCAATTTTACTGACATTTTCGACTAATATCGTGGTGAGGTGACTTTCGTGCATAAGCAAGGAGGAAATATTCTATTCGCGTGCTATAGCCATTGCAGTGCTATCGAATCTGACCGGAATATACAATGTTATTGACATTTTCGGCTAATATCGTGGTGAGCTAACTTTCTTGTAAAAATATTTAGGAAAGATACAATTGGCGTGCTATAGCCATTGCAATGCTATAGAATCTTCCTCG
>NW_017070857.1:0-254 GCF_001483705.2 Eufriesea mexicana | reverse complement strand
GTCGAAGATGTCAGTAAAATTGAATCTTCCATCCAGATACCATAGGATTGCAATGGCTATAGCCCGCCAGTAGAATCTTTCCTCCTTAATTATGCAGGTATGCCTGTTCACCACGATATTAGTCGAAAATGTCGATAAAACTAAATTTTCCATCCGGATACTATAGAAATGCAATGGCCATTGATGGCCAATAGAATCTTTCCTCCTTATTTATGAAGAAAAGTTACCTCACCACGATATTAGTCGAAAATGTC
>NW_017070856.1:0-254 GCF_001483705.2 Eufriesea mexicana | reverse complement strand
CTTTTCTGCTGTACACTGCGATTGTATGGATCAGCGCGCTCTACTCTCCTCTAATATATTCTGCTAGTCTCTTGGGAGGCCAGCAATTGTGGTGGCGGCAAGTGAGGTAGAGTTTGGTTACGTTTGGTACTGTTAAGGTAGGTTAGGTTATGATAGGGTAACCTGGACCTTTTGCTGTGCACTGCTATTTAGTGGATTTCTGCGCTCCACTCTGCTCAAGTATGATCTGATTGGCTATGAGGAGGCAAGCAAGA
>NW_017070855.1:0-254 GCF_001483705.2 Eufriesea mexicana | reverse complement strand
ACTGTGCTCTAATATGTACTGTTTGGCACTGAGTAGGCAAGCAGTATGTGTCTCTGCTCGTTACCTTTAGTTATTCTACGTTTGGTCACGTTAGGTTATGTCAAGTTATGATAGTATATCTTTGACATTTGCGCTATAGACCGCTATTCGGAGGACTTCGGAGTTCTACTGCGTCCTAATATGCCCTGCTTGGCTCTGATGGTCCAGCAATAGTGGCCTCGGTACGTTAGCCTGAGCTATGCAACGATTGGTTG
>NW_017070854.1:0-254 GCF_001483705.2 Eufriesea mexicana | reverse complement strand
TGATTTTATAATAAATATACGATTGTTACACAACAATGTGAGATGGAAGTCGGGTTAATTTCTATAACTCTTTGAGCCACGCTGGAATCAACCCTTTGCACTCGACGACTTTTTGGCTAAAGAAGAGTAGGAGTTCGAGGATTTTCTGCTATAAATCTGACGATATTTTTTGGGCAGAAAATAAGAAATAATATAATAATTGACACGTAGAATTATTCGATTTCGATACCTCGCACAGCATTACAATATCCGAA
>NW_017070853.1:0-254 GCF_001483705.2 Eufriesea mexicana | reverse complement strand
CAGACAGAAGAGACTAAGTAATCATTAGCAACCGTCAATAACAGTATACTAATAGAGGAAATTGTAATCCAATTTATTTTCGTTACCCTAGAACACGTCTCTGTCTATCAGCTATCTAGCCTATTAGCCTTCAGCATAGAGGGCACAATTTTGTAGAAATTCAAATTGAATGTAAAATAAGAAGAATATCGATGTAAATTGTACTGTAATTACTGTATCAGTACATGCTAACAAAATTAGAATTTTCTTTGACA
>NW_017070852.1:0-254 GCF_001483705.2 Eufriesea mexicana | reverse complement strand
ACATACCTAACCCAAACTGACTTACCCTAACCGAACGTGGCCAACTCAACCTAACGCACCGAGTCAATTCTTACTGGCCTCCAGGGAGTCGAGCAGAGTGTAGTAGAGCACAGAACAGCGTAGAAATACAGCAACCAGCAATGTACACCGCAAAAGTCAAAGTTAGCCTCATCTCACCAAACATAGGTTAGCTTAACCTAACGAGCCGAAACCTCTACCGCTGGCCTCCCTAGAGCCATGCAGGACAAATTAGA
>NW_017070851.1:0-253 GCF_001483705.2 Eufriesea mexicana | reverse complement strand
CGCCTAACGCCTTCAATCCAATGGCAAGTGCAGCCATCTACTTGCCAGTTAATTGGCCTATTCGAGAACTATAATCTGTTGTAGCTTAGAGAATAGATGGCCTAACGTCTTCAACCAATGGCAAGTGCAGCCATCTACTTTCCAGAGAATTGGTCTATTCTAAATCTATTACCTGTTATAGATTGGTGAGTAAATAGCCTAACGCCTTCAATCCAATGGCAAGTACAGCCATCTACTTGCCAGAGAACAGGTC
>NW_017070850.1:0-254 GCF_001483705.2 Eufriesea mexicana | reverse complement strand
AAGTTTACGAATGCATCCTGAGAGTTTGAAGTACTTGGCTCACCGAGTGATTGAGGAAGAAGGCCTGAGTATGAAAGAAGACAAAGTGTAAGGTTAAAATAAGGGTTCGAGGAAGTTAGTATTGAAAATCAGTTGGAAGTCAGCAGAGTTAAAAATCAGAAGTCTCGGAGTCCAGTTTGAAGTCAGCAGAGTTTTTAAATCAGAAGCCTTGAATGTCGGTTGTAAGAAAGTTAGAGTGTAGAGTGTTGCGTAGT
>NW_017070849.1:0-254 GCF_001483705.2 Eufriesea mexicana | reverse complement strand
AGCTACCCTGTCCTAGCCTAACCTAACCTACCCTAACCGAACGTAACATAACCCAGCTAAACGTGCCACGACCGCTATTGCTGGCATCGACAGAGCAAATTATAGCACATTAGAGCACAGTAGAACGCAGAAATCAACCGAACAGCAGTGTACAGCCCAAAAGTCCAAGCTATCCTCGCCTAGCATGACCAAACCTAACATAACCAAACGTTATCTATCTCAAACGAACGCGCGGAAACCGCCGTTGCTGACCT
>NW_017070848.1:0-254 GCF_001483705.2 Eufriesea mexicana | reverse complement strand
ATCTGACCTGAACTGACCTGACGTGTCCTGACTTGTCCTGACCTGACCTGGCCTGCCCTGAGATTACCTTACTTCACCTGATCTGACCTAATCTGTCCAATCTGGAATGGCCTGACCTGCCCTTACCTGAACTGGCTTGACCTGTCATGACCTTACCTGGCCTGGCCTGGACGGAAATGACCTGACATGACATGACCTGACCTGACCAGACGTGGCCTGACATTGCCTGGTCGTGCCTGACCTGACCTGACCTG
>NW_017070847.1:0-254 GCF_001483705.2 Eufriesea mexicana | reverse complement strand
GCTGCCTGGAGTAATAAAAAATAATAAATCGTCAAAATTAATAGTCGTTTCACCTCCTATTCTACCATATCGTGACATCGAGTGAAAATTTCGAATATTTTCCTCCATTATTCGTAATTCGAAGATTGAGAAATACAAATTAATTATGGAAAATTAATAAATAAAATTGGAATATAAAATATTCGTAATTTGAACTCGAAAACTAAGGAATGTGAAAATATTAATCACTCTGACGTTAAAATATACTATCTCAG
>NW_017070846.1:0-254 GCF_001483705.2 Eufriesea mexicana | reverse complement strand
ATACTTCTGGGGTATAGTAACGTCGAAGGGGTCTGAATTTTGGTTTGCTTCTGTTTAAAACTCTTTGGAGCACTGTGGGATTAAAAATGTTCCACCTTTTTGATGCACCTAATGCATGGTTGGACATTATTAGTCCCATCTGGAAATATTGCAATAGTTACATGTGCATAGCATTACATTAGCTACCTCTGCTATTTTAAAAACGATCTACCTTGAGGTAGTGCTATCTTTTTGGATGAAGCAGGATCCCAGAG
>NW_017070845.1:0-254 GCF_001483705.2 Eufriesea mexicana | reverse complement strand
AGCTTGTGAGAGGAGAGGTAGATCGATGCAGTGAGATGCAACTGATGTTTGGTACTTGGGATGAGAGATTGTGTGGAGTTTACAACATAGCTTGGGTTCTTGTCTGAAGAATTTTCAATGTCGTGGGTGATTTTTGTTCGTGTATTAATAAATTAATAAGTTATTTGGTGTACTAATAAATTATAGGAAGTAAACGTGATTAATATGAATTCTATCATGGTCATGTAACAGGTGAATAAAGGAGAATTGGAACT
>NW_017070844.1:0-254 GCF_001483705.2 Eufriesea mexicana | reverse complement strand
AACTTAACCTAACGTCACATGACACAAACTAATGTGCCGCGACCTCTATTGCTTGGATCCCCAGAGACAAGCAGGAAATATTAGATCAAAGTGGAGGGCTGTAATCCATCGAACAGCAGTGTATAGCTCAAAAGTCGTAGCAACCCTATCCTATCCTAGACAATTTTAAGATAACCGAAAGTAACATAACACTATATAACGTGCCGCGACCACTATTGCTGGAATCTTTATAGTCATGCAGGACATAGTAGAGG
>NW_017070843.1:0-254 GCF_001483705.2 Eufriesea mexicana | reverse complement strand
AGGAGGGTAGATTCTATTGGCGTGCTATAGCCGTTGCATTTCTATAGTATCTTGCTGGAAAATCCAATTTTATTGGCATTTTCGGCTAATATTGTGGTGACCTAACTTCCTTGCATATGTAAGGAGGAAAGATCCTTTTGAAGCGCTATAGCCATTGCATTGGTGTAGAATCTGGCTGGAAAATTCAATTGCATTGACAGCTTCGACTAATATCGTGGTGAGATAACTTCCTTGCATAAGTAAGGAGGAAATAT
>NW_017070842.1:0-254 GCF_001483705.2 Eufriesea mexicana | reverse complement strand
ACATACATCCATACATACGCCCGTACATGCACCCATACATACATCGATACATTCATCCATGCACCCATACATCCATCCTTCCGCACACCCCTTCATCCATACGTCTTCCCACATATACATCCGTCCATTCATAAATTCATACACCCATTCGAACATCCATCCATACATCCGCCTATCCATTAATCCATGGGCCCTTACATCCATCCATCCATCCATACGTGCATACATCCATACAAACACCCGTACATGCTTCC
>NW_017070841.1:0-254 GCF_001483705.2 Eufriesea mexicana | reverse complement strand
ACCCTCTCTGATGCCCGATTGCCGGCCAGCCTCGCTCCTAGTGGCTTACCTATGTCTTTCTCTTGGCTAATGCCATCATTCGAACGTCAGCTTCGTCCGAGTGCATGGTCAAGTATTTAACACCTTAAGTACCACGTCGGTCCCCAGGACCAACGCTAGACTTGCCGTTCTGGCCCGGCCAGTCCTCAAGAACCGGCCCAAACTAGGACCAAAAGGTGCTAAATTTTGGTGTTAAATTCATCGCTATCTTTGAT
>NW_017070840.1:0-254 GCF_001483705.2 Eufriesea mexicana | reverse complement strand
AGCCGTTGCAGTGCAATAGACTCCGACTGTAAAGTTCAATTTTATCGGCATTTTTGACTAATACCGCGGTGTGCAAGCTTTCTCGCATAAATAAGGGGGAAAGATACTTTTGGCGTGCTGTAGTCAATGCAATGCAGTTGAATCTGGCTGTAAAGTTCAATTTTACTGACATTTCCCACTAATATAGCGGTGAGCAAACTTTCTGGTATAAATAATGAGGAAATACACCGTTGGCGTGTTATAGCCGTTGCAAT
>NW_017070839.1:0-254 GCF_001483705.2 Eufriesea mexicana | reverse complement strand
CAATTACCTATTATCAATTCTAGATTCCAAATTTCGACTATCCATTCTGATATTTCCTTGTCAAAGGATAGAAAAGGGAGTTTTCTAATAGTTTGCCCAATTTTTTCTTGATTTTAACGTGCCGCGTGGGAAATAAAGTGACGGGAGTGAAAATGATATAAAGGTACTGCGCAATTACATATTATCAATGCTAGATTTCAAATTTCGATTATCGATTCTAATATTTCGTTGTCATAGGATGGAAACGGCAGTTT
>NW_017070838.1:0-254 GCF_001483705.2 Eufriesea mexicana | reverse complement strand
CTGATTGCCTATGAGTAGTCTAGAAATAGTGGTTGTGGCACGTTTGGTTTAGTTAGGATACGTTCGGTTAGTATAGGTTTGGCTTAGTTCGTTTAGGATGGCTTTGACTTTCGTGCTATACACTTCTATTCGGTGGATTTCTGCACTCTACTGTGTTGCGGTGTATTCTGCTTGGCTATGGGGATGCCAGCGGTTTTGGCCTCGGAACGTGAGTCCGAGTTATGTTGCGTTTGGTTATTTTACGTTTTGCAAGG
>NW_017070837.1:0-254 GCF_001483705.2 Eufriesea mexicana | reverse complement strand
TAAAAATTTTAATCAAAAACCTTGCTATAGCAATTCAATATTCTTTGATCCCTTCGTTTATGTCAAATTATTAGCTCACCACGATAATTAGGCAAAAATGTCAATAGGATTAAAAATTTTAATCAGAAATCTATACAAATTGAAATATTGCTATAGCAATTCGTTATTCTTTGATCCCTTTCTTTATGTAAAATTATTAGCTCGCCACGATATTAGTCGAAAATGTCAATACCAATAAAAATTTTAATCAAAAG
>NW_017070836.1:0-254 GCF_001483705.2 Eufriesea mexicana | reverse complement strand
ATGATTGACACTGTGGAGGCTAGACATACTGGTCGCGGCACGTTAGGTTGAGCTAGATTACGTTTGGTTAGGTTCGGTTAGTTCGGGTTAGGTTAGGATACGTTTGACTTTTTTGCTCACTGCTTTCTATGGGCTTCGACGCTCTACAGTGCTCTATTATATCCTTCTTGTCTCTTGGCACGCTAGCGATGGTGGTGGCAGCACGATAGTTTGGGTCACGCTACGTTAGGCTTGGTATCGTCAGGGTATCTTCG
>NW_017070835.1:0-254 GCF_001483705.2 Eufriesea mexicana | reverse complement strand
TAAGGGGGAATGCTTCTAATGGCTTTGATAGCTATTTAATTGCAACAGAATATGAATGAAAAGCTCAATTTTATTGACTTTCGCGACTGATATCGTGGTGAGCAAACATTTGTGTGTAAATGCGAAGTAAAGATTCTATAGGCTTGATATAGCCATTGCATTGATATAAAATCTTGCTGTAAAGTTCAATGTTATTAACATTTTCGACTAGTATTGTGGTGAGCTAACCTGCCAGCGAAAATAAGGAGGAAAGA
>NW_017070834.1:0-254 GCF_001483705.2 Eufriesea mexicana | reverse complement strand
GGTTGGATTACGCTTGGTTAGGATGTCTTTGACCTTTGTGCTATACACTGCTGTTTGGTCGATATATGCTCTCTGCACTGCGCCAATAGCATCTACTTGTCCCTGCAGGGGACAGCAATAGTGGCCGAGGTACGTACGGTTCAGGTAGGTTACGTTTTGCTAGGTTAGGTTTGGTTAAGTTTGGCTAGCATGGCTTTGCCTTCTGTGCTACACACTGCTATTGGGTGGAATTCTGCGCTCCGCTGTGCTCTAGT
>NW_017070833.1:0-254 GCF_001483705.2 Eufriesea mexicana | reverse complement strand
ATAAACAAGGAGGAAAGATAATATTGGCAAGCTATAACCATTGCAATGCTGCAGAATCGGGCTTGGTAGTTCAATTTCATTGACATCTTCGACTAATATCGTGGTGAGCCGACTTCCTTGTATAAGTATGGTGTGAAGATCGTTTTGGCCTGATATAGCCATTGCAATTCTGCAGAATCGGGCTGGAAAGCTCAATTTTATTGATATTTTCGAATAATATCGTGGTGAGCTAGCTTCCTTGCATAAGTATGGAC
>NW_017070832.1:0-254 GCF_001483705.2 Eufriesea mexicana | reverse complement strand
TTTGATACCCCTCGACCGATCGTTTCACCATCAATAGTCTTAAGAGCTTTCGCCGTAAACAGTCAGAGACTGCCTGTCGCCTGACTGTTTACGTCGTTTATGCTAAAGATCGCTCACAACTTTATACTACCAAGAAATTTCAAATATATCTAAGAATAAAAGTATTTGTTGAATGTCATTTATTCCATCTTTACCATATACAGGCAACCCTCCTATAACACGGTAGATAGGTTCCTAGAAAATGCCGCGTTGTA
>NW_017070831.1:0-254 GCF_001483705.2 Eufriesea mexicana | reverse complement strand
TTAGGCGATCTATTCACCATGCTATAGCAGGATATAGATTTTGAATAGACCAATTCTCTGGAACGTAGATTGCTGTACTTGCCATTAGATAGAAGGCGTTTGACGATTTATTCACCAAGCTATAACAGGTTATATATTTTGTATATACCTATTTTCTGGCAAGTAGATGGCTGTACTTGCCAACGGTTTATAGGCGTTGGGCGATCTATTCTCCATTCCATGACAGGTTATAGATTTTGAATTCACCTATTCTC
>NW_017070830.1:0-254 GCF_001483705.2 Eufriesea mexicana | reverse complement strand
CAATTTTATTGACATTATCGAATAATATTGTGGTGCGCTACCTTTCTTGCATAAATAAGGAGGCAATATGCCTTTGGCGTGATAGAACCATTGCAATGATACGGAATGAGCCTGGCAGTATCAATTTTATTGACAGTTTCGACTAATATCGTGGTGACCTCACTTTCTTGCATAAATAAGGAGGAGAGATATACTGGCGTGCAGTAGACATTGCAGTGCAATAGAATCGTCCTGGAAAATTCAATTTAACTGTC
>NW_017070829.1:0-253 GCF_001483705.2 Eufriesea mexicana | reverse complement strand
GGCAAGTACACACTTCTACTTGCCAGAAAATAGGTCTATTCAAAGTCTATAGCCTGCAATAGCCTGGTGAATAGAACGAATAACGCCTTCAATCCCATGGCAAGTACAGCCTTGTTCTTGCCAGAGAATAGTTCTATTCAAGATATATAACCTGTTATAGCTTGGTGAATAGATCGCCTAACGCCGTCGGTCCAATGGCAGGTACAGCCACCTACTTGCCGGAGAATCGGTCTACTCATAATCTATAATCTGT
>NW_017070828.1:0-254 GCF_001483705.2 Eufriesea mexicana | reverse complement strand
TTCCTGCGCTCTACGTTGATCCACTGTGCTATGCTCGACTCTCTGTAGGCCGGGCAGAGTGGCCGCGGCGCGTTAGGTTATGTTAGCTTACGTTTGGCTATGTAAGGTTTGGTTATGTTAGGTCAGGATGGCTTTGACGTTAGTCCTGTGCACCGCTATTCGGTGGATTTCTGCGCTCTACTGTGATCTAATACTCCCAGCCGTGCTCTGGGAATTCCAGAAACAGTGATCGCGGCGCATTAGGCCGTGCTATG
>NW_017070827.1:0-254 GCF_001483705.2 Eufriesea mexicana | reverse complement strand
GGCTGCAGTAATCCACCGCACTGCAGTGAATAACACAAGAGTGGAAGATACCCAAACACAATCCGTCCTAACCTAACCTAACCGAACGTAGCCAAATCCAACATTAGGTGCTGAAGGTAGTATCGCCGCCCTCACCAGGGCCAAGCAGAACATACTAGAACACAGAAGAGGGCAGAAATCCACCGAAAAAGAGTGTACACCACGTAGGTCAAAGTTGTCCAGAACTGACCCAGGCTAACATAACCTAACGAAAC
>NW_017070826.1:0-254 GCF_001483705.2 Eufriesea mexicana | reverse complement strand
AAATAGATTATTACATTTTTTGTAATATATTTTTAAATATTATTACATATATTAATATACGTAAGACATTACAAAATATATTGCAATAATATATTATAAATAGATTATTAAATTTTTGTAATATGTTTTTGAATATTATTACATATATTAATATACGTAAGACATTACAATATATATTGCAATAGTATATTATAAATAGATTATTAAATTTTTGTAATATTATTAAATATTATTAAATACATTAAAATATACGT
>NW_017070825.1:0-253 GCF_001483705.2 Eufriesea mexicana | reverse complement strand
TGCCAATGGATTGAAGGCGTTAGGCGATCTATTCACCGAGCTATAACAGGATATAGACTTTGATTTGACCTCTTCTCTGGCAAGAAGATGGCTGTACTAGCCATTGGATTGGTGGCGATAGGCGATCTATTCACCAAGCAATAGCAGATTATAGATTTTGAATAGACCTATTTTCTGGCAAGTAGAAGTCTGTACGTGCCATTGGAGTGAAGGCGTTGGGCGATCTATTCACCAAGCTATAACAGATTATAGA
>NW_017070824.1:0-253 GCF_001483705.2 Eufriesea mexicana | reverse complement strand
AATGTCAATAAAATTAATTTTTCCAGCCAGATTCTTTGGCATTGCAATGGTAATAGCACGCCACTAGAATTTTCCGTCTTATTTACGCAAGAAAGATAGCTCACCACGATATTAGCTGAAATTGTCGATAAAATCGAAGCTGCCAAGCACATACCATATCATTGCAATGGTTATAGCACTCCAGAAAGACCTTTCCTCCTTACTTAGGGAAGGAAGTTGGCTCACCGCGATATTAGCAGAAAATGACTATAAG
>NW_017070823.1:0-254 GCF_001483705.2 Eufriesea mexicana | reverse complement strand
TATAGAATGTGGCTGAAAATACAATTTTGTTGATATTTTCGACTACTATCGTGGTGAGCTAACATTCTTGCATAAATAAGAAGGAAAGATTCAATTCGCGTGCTATAGCCGTCGCAATGCTATGGAATCTAGCTGGAAAGCTCTATTTTATTTACATTTTCGACTAACGTCGTGGTGTGCTGACTTTCTTTCATATATAAGGAGGAAAGATTCAATTCACGTGCTATAGCCGCCGCAATGCTATACTAATCCGG
>NW_017070822.1:0-254 GCF_001483705.2 Eufriesea mexicana | reverse complement strand
TCAGGTTAGAATAAGTCTGGATAGGATGGCACCTACTGTTGTGCTATGCGCAGCAATTCGGTGGATTTCTGCGCCCTATTCTGCTCTACTATGTTCTGCTTGTCTCTAGGGTGGGGGGCAGCAATAGCTTTCTCGGCACGTAAGGCTGAGTCAGATTACGTTCGATTATGTCACGTTTGATTAGGCTAGGGTAGGACAGCATTGACTTCTATACTAGGCACTGCTGCTCGTTTGATTTCAGCGATCTACGTTGC
>NW_017070821.1:0-254 GCF_001483705.2 Eufriesea mexicana | reverse complement strand
ACCTTACGCTAGGTTATGTTACGTTTGGCTTGGTTTGGAGAGCAAAGATCTGACTTTTGTACTATACACCGCTTTTCGACGGGCTTCTGATCTCTAGTCTCCATAAGTATGCCCTGCTTGGCTCTGGGAAGGCCAGCTATTCTGGTCGCGTCACGTTAGGTTGAGTTAAGTTACGTTTCGTTATATTATGATTGGTCAGGTTAGGCAGGGATAGCTATGACTTCTGTGTTACACACTGCTATTCGGTGCTACTT
>NW_017070820.1:0-253 GCF_001483705.2 Eufriesea mexicana | reverse complement strand
CATCCACACATCCATAAATCCGTCCATCCATACATCCATACATCTATCCATCCATACATCCATTCACCAATCCACTCATCCATACATACATACATACATACACACGTCAATACATCCATACATCTATTCATATGTACATACACTCGTACATCCATCAATCCAAACAACCATTCATCCATACATACATAAATCCAAACATCCATCTTTCCATAGATCCATCCATCCATACATCCACCCATCCATACATCCACCC
>NW_017070819.1:0-254 GCF_001483705.2 Eufriesea mexicana | reverse complement strand
GTTTAGGGACCATGTCCCTAGGAACTGAGGCTAGACTTTCCGTTCAGGCCTCGCCGGTCCATAGGCCCGAAAAGGCCCGCTAAGGACTAAAAGTGGCGTGAACGGAACGCCACGTAAAACCAGTATGACATTTAACGTATTCAGCAGACATAAACGCTGTTAATTTTGGATGACAATTGCAGCAGTACGACCAGACAGTACAATTTACTCATAACCGCTCCGTCCGCAAAGAGTTAAATAACCTGTCCCGTAAA
>NW_017070818.1:0-253 GCF_001483705.2 Eufriesea mexicana | reverse complement strand
TTTATGGATGGGTGGATGTGTGGATGTATGTATGGGTGTATGCATGGATGTATGTATGGATGCGTTTACTGATGTATCTATGGATGCATGTATGGATGAGTGTATGGCTGTATGCATGGATGTATGGATGTATGTACGGACGTATATATGGATGTACGTATGGGTGGATGAGTGCATGGATGGATGGATTTGTGTATGTATGGATGTGTGGATGTATGGATGGATGGATGTATGGATGGATGGATGTATGGAT
>NW_017070817.1:0-254 GCF_001483705.2 Eufriesea mexicana | reverse complement strand
AAAATTCAGAACTCAAATCCGAGTGTTAACACTCTCTAATTCTCAGTTTCGAGTGCTAACACTACCTAATTTTCAGCTCCGAGTTCTGAGATCTGAGAGTCCTGATTTCTTAGTTTATCAGGAAAACTCAGAAATCAGATTTGAGTGCTATTATTCTCCAATTCTCAGTTCTGAGTTCTGAGATCAGAAAATCCTAATTTCTGAGTTTATGAGGAAAATTAAGAACTCAGATCCGAGTGCTAACACTTCTTAAT
>NW_017070816.1:0-254 GCF_001483705.2 Eufriesea mexicana | reverse complement strand
CGAACAGTAGAGCGCAGAGGATCATAGAATAGCCGTGTGCAGCACAACAGACAAACATATCATGTCCTAATGTAACGTTACCTATCCTATACGAACGTATTCTGTCCCAGAGTAACATGCCGCGACCACAATTGCTGGCCTCACGGGAGACGAGGAGAGTATTGTAGAGCAATTTACAGCGCAGAAATCCACCGAAGAGAAATGTATAGCACAAGGGTCTAAGCTAACCTATCCTAGCCCAACCAAACGTAGCA
>NW_017070815.1:0-254 GCF_001483705.2 Eufriesea mexicana | reverse complement strand
AAGAATATGGGAAAGGACAAAGACACCATCGTAATTCCTAATTTCCTTTCAATTTTTCGATAACTTAAAAATTTCTCTACGAAATTCCTTGTTCAACAAACGGAACCAACATTCACCGGATAACTGGGATAATTATCCAAGAACATGGGAAAGGATGAAGAAGACGGAAACGAAAACGAAATCCCTATTTCCGATATTTTAAAAATATCTCTACCAAATTCCTCGTTGCCCAATGGACCATCACTCGTAGGATA
>NW_017070814.1:0-254 GCF_001483705.2 Eufriesea mexicana | reverse complement strand
TAGCTTTGAACTTCGTGCTATACACTGCTGTACGTCGAATTTCTACGCTCTGCCATGCCTCAGAATGGTCTGCTTGCCTCTAGGGAGCCAGCAATGGTGGTCTCGTCACGCATGGTTGAGTTAGGTTTCGCACGGTTTGGCTAGGTTCGGATATGTTTGGCTGGTATAGCTTTGACTTTTGTGCTATGCACTGCTCTTCGTTCGATATCTGTGCACTGCGATGCTCTACTAACATCTGCTTGTCTCCGGGGAGG
>NW_017070813.1:0-254 GCF_001483705.2 Eufriesea mexicana | reverse complement strand
TGCGGTCCACTGTGCTAGAGCATCCGTTCCTTTGGTGACCGAACTCAAGGCAACGGAATCACTGGATGCGCCGTGCCTCCAAGGCTGCGACACGGGCCGAAGTTCAGCCGAAGCGGATCCGCCGGCAATCTTCGCGGGAACCGCGTGGGCGGAGATTATCCCCGAAGAGCAGCGCCCCGTCTTACCGACGACTCCCTTCGGCGCACTCGTGGGCCCCCTCGCGGGCAGTAGCGGGGCAGCAGCCGCCTGCCGCT
>NW_017070812.1:0-253 GCF_001483705.2 Eufriesea mexicana | reverse complement strand
ATGTATGGATGTATGCATGGATGTTTGTATGGATGGTTGAGTGAACGGGTGGATGGAATTTTGGGTGTAAGGGTGTGTGGATGTTTATATGGTTGTATTTGTGGATGTATGTATGGATGTATGTATGGATGTAAGTAAGAATGTATGTATGGATGTATGTATGTACGAAAGTATGCGTGTATGTATGGATCTTTGTGCTGATGTGCGTATGCATGCATGGATGGATGGACGGATGGATGTATGGATGGATGGA
>NW_017070811.1:0-253 GCF_001483705.2 Eufriesea mexicana | reverse complement strand
TTCCTGCAACGCGCAGTACAGGTAACCTTCCTATAACACGGTAGATAGGTTCCTAGAGAATGCTGTGTCGTGTGAAACCGTGTTGTATGAGACCCAGAGCCAGTATAAGAAGGGGGATTACGTTCCGAAAACTTACTAAAAACAAATTTTTTTTTTAACTCTACACGAATAACTTAATTTTTATTAACCCTTTGCACTCGAAAGGTGAGCTTCAGTCACCATTTCATAAAACTTGGAAGATCGATATTAATTA
>NW_017070810.1:0-253 GCF_001483705.2 Eufriesea mexicana | reverse complement strand
GCATTGCAATGGCTATAGCACGCCGACAGAATCTTTCCTGCTTATTTATGCAAGAAAGTTAGCACACCCAGATATTAGTCGAAAATGTCAATGAAGTGGAATTTTCGAGCCTGAGTCTATTGCATTGCAATATCTATAGCACGCCAACAGAATCTTTCCTCCTTATTTATGCAAGAAAGTTAGTACACACCGATATTAGTCGAAAATGTTGATAAAATTGAATTATCCAGACAGATTCTATAGCACCGCAATG
>NW_017070809.1:0-253 GCF_001483705.2 Eufriesea mexicana | reverse complement strand
TCAAAGCTACTCTGCCTCAACAATACCAGACGTAACATATCCAAAGGGAACATAACTCGGCCTTACTTGTCGAGGCCACTACTGCTGGCCTCCTCATAGCCAAGCAGGGAATATTACGTTGCAGTAGAGCGCAAAAACCCAAAGAGTAGCAGTGTACACCACAAAATTCAAAGCCATTCTGACGAAACGTATACAAACTGAACATAGCCAAACGTAACATACCCCAACCTAACGCGCCTCGGCCGCTATTTCT
>NW_017070808.1:0-253 GCF_001483705.2 Eufriesea mexicana | reverse complement strand
ATGTATCATTTAATAAATTATATCATAAAATTATATAGTGACTGACTGGTTGAATGAATTAAAAAACTGAACAACATAAGTATACGATTACTTTTAAATACGATTTTTTTTTAAATATTTTTTTTAAACACTTTTTATATTCGTTATTTCATTTAATTACATAATCATAAAAAATCCTTGTAATCCAATAGGAAAACAATAAAGCTTTATCTACATAATCATAAAAATAAAGGATTAAAAGACCATGTTGCAA
>NW_017070807.1:0-253 GCF_001483705.2 Eufriesea mexicana | reverse complement strand
ATCCTTACATTCGTACATCCATACGTCCATACATACATACATCCATACATCCATACATCCATAAATACTCACATCCATACATTCATACATACATTCATCCATACATGCATACATCCATACACCAATACATCCATACATCCATCCGTCCATACATCCATCCATCCATGCATCCATACATTCATACATCCTAACATCCATAAATCCATCCATCAATACCTCCATCCAACCATACATCCATCAATCCATACATACA
>NW_017070806.1:0-253 GCF_001483705.2 Eufriesea mexicana | reverse complement strand
GTGATCTCGGCACGTTAACCTTAGTCAAGTTACGATCGGTTAGGTTGCGTTAGGTTAAGCTACCTAATATAACCTAAGGTAAGCTAACCCAGCCTAACCTAACCTAACCTAACCTAACCCAACCTAACCTAACCTAATCCAACCTAACTTAACCTAACCTAACTTAACCTAACAAAACCTAACCTAACCAAACGCAACCTGTCTCAACCTAACGTGCCGCGAGCGGAATTACTGGCCTCCGCAGAGCCAAACA
>NW_017070805.1:0-253 GCF_001483705.2 Eufriesea mexicana | reverse complement strand
AAAATTCAATTTTACTGACATTTTCGACTAATATCGTAGTGAGCTACCTTTCTTGCATAAATAGGGCGAAAAGATGCTACTGGCCTGCTGTAGCCATCGCAATCCTTTAGAATCTGGCTGAAAATACAATTTTATTGACGTTTTCGACCAATATCGTGGCGAGCTAACTCTCTTGCATAAGTAGGGAGGTAACATACTATTGGCGTGCTATATCCATTGCAATGCTATAGAATCCGGCCGGAAAGTTCAGTTT
>NW_017070804.1:0-253 GCF_001483705.2 Eufriesea mexicana | reverse complement strand
TTACAACGAAATATTTGTAATAGTCGTGTCGTAATAGGAATATTAAAGATGAATTTTTCATTTCACCTTTATGTTTACCTTTCTTGGTTTTCACGGCTTCTTTTAACACTTTATTTTATATTTTTAATTTTTCCGCCTTATTATTGAAGCAATATATACATTTGCATGGCAGTATACTTTTTTCCAAAAGTGCATCCACTATATTATCCAAAATTATATCAATAATAATTGAGAAAATAGCACGTTATTGCAT
>NW_017070803.1:0-253 GCF_001483705.2 Eufriesea mexicana | reverse complement strand
GGAACAGTGTTCGCGGCACGTTAGTTTGGGTTAGTTTACGATTGGTTGTGTTAAGTTAGGATAAGTGTGGTTGGTGTTACTTTGACTTTCGTGCTTTACACATTTGTTCGGTGGATTCCTGCCCTCTACTGCGCTCTACTCTAACCTGCCAGGCCCTGGGGGGCCAGCGATAGTGGTCGCGGCACCTTACGTTGAGTTAGGCTTCATTTGGTTATGTTATGTTTGCCTGGGTTAGGCTTGGATGGCATTGACT
>NW_017070802.1:0-253 GCF_001483705.2 Eufriesea mexicana | reverse complement strand
TTAATAACCAAATGAAACGAGCAACCCAACGGTGTGATATAAAGAAACGATCGTGGAAGCGCTCGAGTATTGTACGAAATACTCGAACGCTCTAACGAAAACAAAAGGATTGGAAGACGTAAAATATGTGAGAGGAAAGTTAACTAAAACCTGCAAGAAAAATTAATTAATACCTGAAAACAAAACAAAAATTAAAATCTGAAAGAAAATAAATTAAACCTGAAAATAAAAATTATTAACAATCCAACGATGA
>NW_017070801.1:0-253 GCF_001483705.2 Eufriesea mexicana | reverse complement strand
CATTTCCGGCTAGTTTTGTGGTGAGCTATCTTTTTTGCATAAATAAGGAGGAAGGATAATATTAGCGTGCTATAGCCAATGCTTTGATGTAGAATGTGTTTGGGAAATTCAAATTTATTGACAATTTCTTCTTACACCGTAGTGAGGTGACTTTCTTGCATGTACAAGGAGCAAAGATACAATTCGCTTTCTATAGCCGGCGCAATGCTATAGAATCTGGCTGGAAAGTTCAATTTTATTGACATTTTCGACT
>NW_017070800.1:0-253 GCF_001483705.2 Eufriesea mexicana | reverse complement strand
TATATGACTGCAATGGCCATAACACGCCAATAGAATTCTTCCTCCTTGTTTATGCAAGAAAGGTGGCTCACCACGATATTAGTCGAAAATGTCAGCAAAATTGGATTTTCCTGCCTGAGTCCATAGCATTACAAAGGCTACAGCACGCCATTAGTATCTTTCCGCCTTAATTATGCAAGGAAGCTAGGTCACCACGATATTAGTCGTAAATGTCAATAAAAATTAATTTCCCAGGCAGATACTATAGCAATGC
>NW_017070799.1:0-253 GCF_001483705.2 Eufriesea mexicana | reverse complement strand
GACCCAAATTAGCCAAACATTCCCAAACGTGACATAACTCAAACTAACGCACGGGGACCAGTAATGCTGCCCTATCAAAGCCAAGCTGAGTATATTAGAGCGCAGTAGAGCGCAGAAGTCCACCCAATAGCAGTGTATACCACAAAAGTCAATGCTATACTCTACAATCCTAGCCAACCGCAACTTAACTAAGCGTAGACTAACAAAGACAAAGGAGCCGCGACTGCTATTGCTGGCCTGCACAGAGTCAGGC
>NW_017070798.1:0-253 GCF_001483705.2 Eufriesea mexicana | reverse complement strand
CCATTGCAATGCTGCAGAATCGGGCTGGAAAGTTCAATCTTATTGTATTTTCGACTAATACCGCGGTGAGCAAGCTTCCTTGCATTAGTATGGAGGAAAGATCGTTTTGGCGTGCTATAGCTATTCCAATGCTGCAGAAACGGGCTGGAAAGTTCAATTTTATTGATAGTTTCGACGAATATCGTGGTGAGCCAATTTCCTTCCCTAAGTAAGGAGGAGAGATCCTTCCGCAGCGCTATAGCCATTGCAATGC
>NW_017070797.1:0-253 GCF_001483705.2 Eufriesea mexicana | reverse complement strand
ATGACAGTGCCCAGGGCGAAGGTCAAAGCAATCCTCTCCTAACATAACCAAATATAACGTAGCAGTACGTAACATGACTCTACGTAACGTGACGAGACCACCAATACAGGCATGCTCAGCGCCAAACACAGAATATTAGAGCACAGTAGGGCGCAGAAACCCACCTAATAGCTGTGTACAGCGCAATAGCTAATGCGATCTCATCCTAACGTTTGGAAACGTAACATAAGCGGATGTAACGTAGAACAGACAG
>NW_017070796.1:0-253 GCF_001483705.2 Eufriesea mexicana | reverse complement strand
TCGGCAGAGACAAGCCGAATGTACTAGTGCACAGTAGTGCGACGAAATCAACAGCACTGCAGTGAATAGCTCAAAAGTGAAAGATATCGTGTCCTAACCTGACCTAGCGGAACCTAACCGAACGCAGCATAGCTCAACATAACATGCATTGACCACTGCTCCTGGAATCCCCTGAGCGAAGCAGAGTGTCGGAGAGCACAGTAGATCACACAAATTCACCGAATGGCAGTGTATAGCGTAAAAGTCAAGTATA
>NW_017070795.1:0-253 GCF_001483705.2 Eufriesea mexicana | reverse complement strand
CCATCCATCCACCCAACCATCCGTCCATACATCCATACGTACGTACGTCCATACGTCCATGCAACCATACATCAAAACATCCCCCCATCCATACAAACATTTGTCCATTCATCCATACATCCATCCATCCATGTATTCACCCATCCATACATCCATCCATCCATGCATCCGTCCACCCGTAAATCCATCAACGATTACATACATACACATATCCATACATACATTCATACATCCATCCATATATCCGTACATA
>NW_017070794.1:0-253 GCF_001483705.2 Eufriesea mexicana | reverse complement strand
ACGTCAGTCTGAGTAATGTTACGTCTTGTTAGGTTAGGTTGGGATGATCTGGTTAGGATTTTCCTTTTTGTGCTATACACTGCTTTTCGTTGGTTTTGTGCGCTCTACGTTGCTCTTCCACATTCTGCTCTTCTTTGGGTAGGAGGGGAGTAGTGGCCGTCGCACGTTACATTGAGTTAGGTTATGCTTGGATAGGCTAGGTTAGTTTAGGTTTGACTAGAGTTGCTTTGACTTTCGTGCTATAGACTGCTAT
>NW_017070793.1:0-253 GCF_001483705.2 Eufriesea mexicana | reverse complement strand
GGCAGATTCTATAGCATTGCAATGGCTATAGCACGACAATAGATTCCTTCCTCCTTATTTATGCAAGAGAGTTAGCTCACCGCGATATTATTTGAAAATGTCAATAAAATTGAATTTTCCATGCAGATGCCATAGAATTGCGATGGCAATTGCACGCGAATTGAGTCTTTCCTCCTTATCTATGCAACGAAGTTAGCTCACAACGATAATATTCGAAAATGTCAATAAAATTTAATTTTCCAGGAAGATTCTA
>NW_017070792.1:0-253 GCF_001483705.2 Eufriesea mexicana | reverse complement strand
GATGATGTAGTAAATATATTAGTATATGCAATTAATTTGCACGATTGCACTAATTGCGAAAGCAAAAATCTGGAATCAGTCATTTTGATTGATTTGACTGCATAAGTATTAAGAAAACAAATTGATTCTTATAGATATACTACTACATGTACTAATCATACAAATACTGTACACATACTAATCTACGTTCGATATTTCTTACAAATATTTTCATAGTAGTCTGACTCATCTTCTTTCATCTTTTGATATGAAT
>NW_017070791.1:0-253 GCF_001483705.2 Eufriesea mexicana | reverse complement strand
GGCACGCCAATAGAATCTTTACTCCATATTTATGCAAGAAACGTGGCTCACCACGTTATTAGTAGAAAATGACAATAAAATTGAATTTTCCAGACAGATTCTATAGAATTGCAAAGCCTATAGCACGACAATAATATCTTTCCTCCTTATTTATGTGAGAAAGTTAACTCGCCACGATATTAGCCGAAATTGTGAATAAAATTGAATTTTCCTGCCAGATTCTACTGCATTGCAATGGCTATAGCGCTCCAGA
>NW_017070790.1:0-253 GCF_001483705.2 Eufriesea mexicana | reverse complement strand
TATCAATAGATGTCCCGGCACGTTAGGAAGTGTTAGGTTACGTTTGCATAGGTCACGCTTGGTTAGGTTAGAATAGGTTGGCTTCGACTTTTGAGCCATACGCTGCTATACGATGGATTTCTGCGTTCTATTGTGCTCTGGTATGTCCTGCTTGGCTCTAGGGAGGCCACGAATTGTGGCCTCTGCACGCTAGGTTGAGTTATGTTGCGCTTCGATTGGCTAGGTTAGGATAGGGTTGGTCAGGGTTGGTTTG
>NW_017070789.1:0-253 GCF_001483705.2 Eufriesea mexicana | reverse complement strand
AGATTCTATAGCATTGCAATGGCTATAGCACGCCAATTGGATCTTTCCTCCTTATTTATGCAACAAAGATAGCTCACCACAATATTAGCCCGAAATGTCAATAAAATTGAGTTCTTCTGCCACATTCTAAGGCATTGCAATGCATATATCACGCCAGTAGAATCTACGCCCCTGATTTATACAATAAAGATAGCTCACCACGATATAAGGCGAAAAGGTCAATAAAATTGAATTTTCCAGGAAGATTCTATAG
>NW_017070788.1:0-253 GCF_001483705.2 Eufriesea mexicana | reverse complement strand
ACTACACCCACCGGCACGGTGGCCCGCCGCGCAACACCTGAAACAGGTGTCGCTCCGGTCCACTGCCATGGAGCATCCGTTCCTTGTGTGACCGAACGCAAGGCAACCGTAGCACTGGAGGCGCCGTGCCTCCAAGTCTACGTCACGGGCCGAAGTCCGGCTGACGCGGATCCGCCCCCAATCAACGGCATTTCTCGCTGCCGCGAGGGGACACTGGGCCCATAAAGAGCAAAGCCCCCAAGCGGATGACTGG
>NW_017070787.1:0-253 GCF_001483705.2 Eufriesea mexicana | reverse complement strand
AGTAGATGGCTGTACTTGCCATTGGAATGAATGCGCTAGGCGTTCTATTCACCAAGCTATAAGGGATTATAGATTTTGAATAGACATATTCTCTGGCAAGTAGATGGCTGCACCTGCCATTGGAATGTTGGCGTTAGACGATCTATTCACCAAGATATTACAGGTTCTAGGTTCTTACAAGACCTATTCCCTGGAAACTAGTTGGCTGTACTTGCCACTGGATTGAAGGCGTGAGGCGATGTATTCACCAGGC
>NW_017070786.1:0-253 GCF_001483705.2 Eufriesea mexicana | reverse complement strand
CTCTGGGGACACCAGTAATTGTGGTCGCCACGCGTTAGGATGTGTTAGACTACGTTTGGTTAGATTGAGATTGATTGGTTCCGGTTTGGATAGCTTTGACCTATGCGCTGTACCCAGAGGATCTGTGGATTTCGGACATCTCATCTCCTGTAGTACGTTCTGTTTGGCTCTGGGGTGGCTAACAATAGCCTTCGCGGCACGAAATGTTGGGATAGGTTACGTTTGGCCGGGTAAGGATCGGTTAGGGCATGGG
>NW_017070785.1:0-253 GCF_001483705.2 Eufriesea mexicana | reverse complement strand
TATTAGTCGTAAAAGTCAATAAAATTGAATTTTCCAGCCAGATTCTATAGCATTGCAATGCCTGAAGCATGGCAACAGAATCTTTGCCCCTGATTTACGGAAGAAAGACAGCTCACCACCACATTAGACGAAAATGTCAATAAAATTTAATTTTCCGGCCAAATTCGAAAGCCTTGCAATGGCTATAGCTCGCCAAAAGGAACTTTCCTCCATACTTATGCCAGGAAGCTAGATCACCACGATATTAGTCGAA
>NW_017070784.1:0-253 GCF_001483705.2 Eufriesea mexicana | reverse complement strand
TGCTCTCCTCTAATATGTACTGCTTGGCTGTGGTGTGGCCAGCGTTAACGGTTGCGGCAAGTTAGGTTGAGATAGGTTTCGTTTGGGTATGTTATGATTGGTTACGTTAGGAGGGTATAGCTTTGACTTTTGTGCTGTACGCTGCCGCTTGGCGGCTATCTACGATCTACTGTGCTCTAGTAAATCCTGGTTGACCCTGGGGAGCCCAGCAATAGTGTCGCAGCACGTTATGTTGATCTACGCTACGTTCGGT
>NW_017070783.1:0-253 GCF_001483705.2 Eufriesea mexicana | reverse complement strand
GCTGGCTTCCCCAGAGACAAGCAGAATGTGATAGAGCACGGTAGAGCAGAGAAGTCCACCGGAAAGCAGTGTATAGCACAAGAGCCTAAGCTACCCTATCCGAACTTAACCGAAAGTATCATAGCCAGGCGCAACATTCCCCACACAAACGTGCCGAGAACAATTGCTGTCCTCCCAAAAGCCAACCTGAATAAACTATAGCACAGTAGAGCGCAGGAATCCTCCAGATAGCAGTCTATAGCGCAAAGGTCAA
>NW_017070782.1:0-253 GCF_001483705.2 Eufriesea mexicana | reverse complement strand
TGCAATGCAGTAGAAACTGGCTGGAAAACTCAATTTCATTGACATTTTTGACTAATATCGTGGAGAGATAGCTATCTTGCACATATATGGAGGAAAGATTCTATTGGCGCGTTATAGCCATTGCAATGCGCTGGATTCTGTCTGGAAAGTTCAATTCTATTGACAGCTTCGACTAAGATTGTGGTGAGTTGCCTTTCTTGCATAAGTGAGGAGGAAAGTTTGTACTGGCCTGCTATAGCCATTGCAATGATAT
>NW_017070781.1:0-253 GCF_001483705.2 Eufriesea mexicana | reverse complement strand
TTACGATACCAAACCCAACCTAATACCACTAAACGTGCCACGACCATCATTGCCGATCCCCAGAGAAAAGCGGGTATCAGTAGAGTACGGCAGAGCGCAGATATCGACCGAAGAGTAGCGTAGAGCACAAAAGTCAATGCCATCTCAGCCAAAGATAACCAAACCTAACGTAACCGAACGTAACGTATCCCAGCAAAACGTGCCAAGGCCTCTGTTGCTGACCTCCCCAGAGACAAGCGGATGCGAGTAGAGC
>NW_017070780.1:0-253 GCF_001483705.2 Eufriesea mexicana | reverse complement strand
TGCATGAATGGATGGATGTATGGTTCGATGGATGTATGGATGTGTGGATGTATGGATGCATGGCTGGATGGATGTATGTATGTATGGATGGACGGATGGATGTATTGACGTACGTATGGACGTATGCATAGGTGTGTGTATGGATGTATGCATGGATGTATGTATGGATGTATGCATGGGCGTTTGTATTGATGTATGTATGGGTGTATGTATGGATGGATGCAAGGATGTATGAATGGGTGTATGTATGGAT
>NW_017070779.1:0-253 GCF_001483705.2 Eufriesea mexicana | reverse complement strand
ATGAGAAATATTGGGAACGAATGTTACAAATTCACGTTTGTTGATTTTCTGAGTATTTCTCTTTCCAGTATTTTATTGATTTTTATCGTTTTGAGGATTGTGAATATTTTATGCATTTTGAGAAATTTTTGTAGTTAGTGATTAACCATTTGTACTCCGAATTATTTTTCAATATTGTTGTCAATAACTTCCTACTATTTTAAGTATTTTGTTTGAAATTTACTTCACGGGACAGAGTTCCTCGAGTGTTACT
>NW_017070778.1:0-253 GCF_001483705.2 Eufriesea mexicana | reverse complement strand
TTAGTCGAAAATGTCAATAGAAATGAATCTTCCAGTCAGATTCTATAGCACTGCAACGGCTATTGCATGCCAATAGAATCTTTCACCCTTATTTATGCTACAAAATTAGCTCACCAGGATATGAGTAAGAAATGTCAATAAAATTGAATTTTCCAGTCAGATTCCATAGCATTGCAATGGCTACAGCATACCAATAGAATCTCTCCTCCTTATTTGTGCAACAAAATTAGCATAACACGATATTAGTCGAAAA
>NW_017070777.1:0-253 GCF_001483705.2 Eufriesea mexicana | reverse complement strand
AAGTAGATGGCTTTACTTGCCATTGGATTGAAGGCGTTGGGCGACCGATTCACCAAGCTATAAAAGAATACAGATCTTGAATAGATATACTATATGGTATGTAGATGGCTGTACTTGCCATTGGATTGAACGCGTTATGCGACCTATTCAGCAAGCTATAACGTATTATAGATTGTGAATAGACATATTATCTGGGAAGTAGATGACTGTACTTGCAATTTGATTAAAGGCGTTAGGCGATCTATACGCCTAG
>NW_017070776.1:0-253 GCF_001483705.2 Eufriesea mexicana | reverse complement strand
TCGATACTCCCATACATACATCCATTCATACATGCATCCATAAAACCATACATCCACACATCCATAAATCCACCCATCCATACTCCCATCCATTCGTACAGCCATACATACATGCATATATCCGTGCACCCATACATACATGCGGCCGTATACACTTTCATCGATACATACGTCCGTCCATACATACATGCACACATTAATCCATCCATCCATCCACACATCCATACATACATCCATCCATACATCCATCCAT
>NW_017070775.1:0-253 GCF_001483705.2 Eufriesea mexicana | reverse complement strand
TCTCTGCACTGGGGTGGCTTTCCGTGCTCGACTCTGCTCTAGTGCATTCTGCTTCCCTCTGTGAAGGCCAGCAATAATGGTCTTGTCAAGTTGGCTTGAGTTATATTACGTTCGGCTGGGTTAGGAGAGGCTACTTAGTCTTTTGTGACATTCACTGCTATTCGGGGGATTTCTGTGCTCCATTGTGCTATAATATGGTCGGATTGGCTCCGGAGAGGCCAGCAATATTGGTCTCGTCACTGTACGTTTAGTT
>NW_017070774.1:0-253 GCF_001483705.2 Eufriesea mexicana | reverse complement strand
TTCGTTGAAATTTTGTTCTCTGGATCTCTCCGCGAGTTCGACCACTAAAAATTTTATTCGCCCGTTTACGTAAACGTCCCCTGCCACAGACGTTTCGCCGGAAACCTTGGCGAATTCGCATAATCGCGGTTACGACGGGAAGATTCGCGAGCCGTCGCGCTCGACGCGACGCTTGCAAGGGCGAACGACAGCGAGACGCGCTTTATCGCCGCGGAATCGTCTCGTAAAGAAAGTTCTTTACATCGCTAATAAC
>NW_017070773.1:0-253 GCF_001483705.2 Eufriesea mexicana | reverse complement strand
TAATACGGAGTCTGGTGAAATATGGCATTGTGGCAAAACGCTGCTTATCGAAGGCTAGGGACGCAGGAATTGGAAGCTTCGCTGTCTACATCGGAGACATTTGTGGTAATAATGTGGATGTAATAAAATTATGTACATTTTAAGTATAGAACTGTTTTGTTTCAGCATTACGCGAGTATATACGTTATTTTAAATTTAATATCGATTACGAATATTCTGAATTTTGGTGAGTGGATGTTGAGAATTGCCTGTC
>NW_017070772.1:0-253 GCF_001483705.2 Eufriesea mexicana | reverse complement strand
CATACATACACACAACCATACATTCATAAATCCATCCACCCATACACTCATCCATCCATACATCCATCCAAACATACATCCATACATACATTAAAACATACATCAATTCATACATACACTCATACTCCCATAAATACATCCATACATACATGCATGCATGCACCCTTACATAAACCCATGCATACATTCTTACATACATCCATACATACATCCATACAGACATCCTTAATACATCCATGCATACATCCATACA
>NW_017070771.1:0-253 GCF_001483705.2 Eufriesea mexicana | reverse complement strand
AGGTACTATTGGCGTGCTATAGCCGTCGCAATGCTATGGAATCTGGCTGGAAAGTTCAATTTTTTTAACATTTTCGACTAATATCGCGGTGAGTAAACTTTCTTGCATGTATAAAGAGGAAAGATTCAATTCACGTGCTATAGCAGTCGCATTGCTATAGTGTCTGACTGGAAAGTTCAATTTCTTTGACATTTTCGACTAATATCGTGGTGAGATAACTTCCATGCATAAATGAGGAGGAAAGATTCTATTG
>NW_017070770.1:0-253 GCF_001483705.2 Eufriesea mexicana | reverse complement strand
TCAACGCATAACCTGACAAAACCTACCCCAGCCAAACGAAGTGTAACACAACGTATAGTGCTATGACCACTATTGCTGACATCCGCAGCGCCAGGTGGAGCATATAGGAGCACAGTAGAGCGCAGGAATCCACCGAATAGCAGTTCATAGCGCTAAGGTCAAAGCTAATCCTCCTAACCTATCCAAACGATACATAAGCATACGTAACGTAGCAAAAGCTGACGTGCCACGGCCACCATTTCTTGCCCTACAA
>NW_017070769.1:0-253 GCF_001483705.2 Eufriesea mexicana | reverse complement strand
TGACCTGAACTGACTAGGACTGACCTGACCTTTCCTGACTTTCACCGGCCTTACCTGGACTGTTCTGACCATACCTGACCTAACCTGACCTCACCTGACCTTACTCATCTGACCTGACCTGACCAGACCTGACATGGCCTGACCTGACCTGACCTGTAGTGACCTTACCTGACCTGTCATTACCTGACCCGACCTGACCTGGCATGACCTGTCCCGACATGACCTGATATAACTTGACCTGACCTTGCCTAAC
>NW_017070768.1:0-253 GCF_001483705.2 Eufriesea mexicana | reverse complement strand
GGCACAGGCTGCGAGTATATCCATCGGCACATTACTATAGCTATTGAGGTTGCCCATTCACTGGTCATATTTGTCCAAGGGGAATACCAGAATGATCAATTGATGGACCAACAGGCAGTAGTGACAATGAGGATAGACAACACCGTATCTAGCGCATCTGTCAATACGGTACTATAGCCGTTGTGTTAAACTATGCACTGATTATCTGGAACATATAGCAACTCTAAGTTGTTCATAGGTTACGTTAATTAAA
>NW_017070767.1:0-253 GCF_001483705.2 Eufriesea mexicana | reverse complement strand
TGACATTTTCGACTAATATCATGGTGTGCTAGCTTTCCTTCATTAATAAGGAGGAAGGATTCTTTTGGCGTGCTATAGCCGTCGCAATGCTATAGAATCTGGATAGAGAATTCAATTTTGTTTACATTTTCGACCAACATCGTGGTGAGCTACCTTTCTTGCATAAAAAAGGAGTAAAGATACTATTGGGAAGCTGTAGCCATTGCAATGCTTTAGAATCAGGCTGAAAGACTCAATTATATTGACATTTCCG
>NW_017070766.1:0-253 GCF_001483705.2 Eufriesea mexicana | reverse complement strand
GTATTACAATTTATATTGTATATCAACATAAATTAAATATTAATAAAATTGTAAATAATTTCGTTAACGAATCGATAGCATACATAATATTAAAAAATAAATTAAACAATTGGAAAAGTCAATGTAAGAAATGAACCAGAAATAAGTGAGTAGAAAAATTTGGAAATTTCAGTCTGTCCAATATCTAATATACTATGCACACTGTTCTATATACTACTAGATATATATAATATATATTATATTATATATAATA
>NW_017070765.1:0-253 GCF_001483705.2 Eufriesea mexicana | reverse complement strand
CAGCAGAGCACTGCATATCTCACAAGCCCACCGAAAAGCAGTATACAGCACGAAAGTCAAAGTAACACTAACCAAACTTAACATGACCTTACCCAACATAACGTGCCAAGGCCTCTATTGCTCGCCTTCCCTGATTCGAGCAGAGAATAGTAGAGTATCGTAGAGCGCATAGATCCACCGAATAGCAGAATGCAGCAAAAAAGACAGAGAAACCCTAACCAGTCCTTCCTAAACTAGCCTAACGTGACGCAGC
>NW_017070764.1:0-253 GCF_001483705.2 Eufriesea mexicana | reverse complement strand
CAAAATTGAACTTTCCAGCCAGATTCTATAGCATTGCGACGGCTATAGCGTGCCAATTGAATCTACCATCCTTAAATACGAAGTACGGATAGCTCACCACGATATTAGTCGAACTGTCAATAAAATTGATTCTTCCAGACATACTCTACAGCATTGCGACGATTGTAGCAAGTGAGTTATATCTTTCCTGCTTATATATGGAAGAAAGTTTGCTCACCACAATATTAGTCGAAAATATCAATAAATTTGTATT
>NW_017070763.1:0-253 GCF_001483705.2 Eufriesea mexicana | reverse complement strand
TTCCAGCCCGACTCTGCAGCATTGCAATGGCTATTGCACGCAAAATGTATCATTCCTCCATACATATGCCAGGAAGCTAGCTCAACATGATATTAGTCGAAAATATCAATAAAATTGAATTTTCCAACCCGATTCTGCAGCATTGCAATGGCTATAGCACGCCAAAAGGATCTTTCCTACTTACTTATGAAAGGAAGGCGGCTCACCACGATATCAGACGAAAATGTCAATAAAATTGAATTTTCCAGAGAGA
>NW_017070762.1:0-253 GCF_001483705.2 Eufriesea mexicana | reverse complement strand
TACTAGAGAGTAGATTGCAGAAATCCGTAGAATCGCATTGTATATCAGAAAATCCAAAACTACAAAGACCTAACCCAAACCAACAGGGCATAGCTGAACGTAGCATAACTCAACCTAGCGTGCCAAGACGGCCATTGCTGCCCGCACTCACAGTGCCAAGTAGGACATACTAGAGCACAGTAGAGCTCACGAATCCACCGAATAGCAGTGTACAGCACAAGAGTTACAGTTATCCTAACAAAACGTAGCCAAT
>NW_017070761.1:0-253 GCF_001483705.2 Eufriesea mexicana | reverse complement strand
CCAAATTTAACATAACGGAACGCTATCTAGCTCAACGTAACGTGCCGAGAACACTACCGCTGCTTTCCCCAGAAGCAAACAGATGCTAGTAGAGCAACGCAGCGCACAGATATCGACCGAATAGTAGTGTATAGCACAAAAGTCTGAGATATCTTAACCTAACCTGACCTAACCTAACCTAGAAGCCTAATTCAACCTAAAGCTCCAAGACCACAATTGCTGGCTACAGTGAGCCAAGCAGCACATATTAGAG
>NW_017070760.1:0-253 GCF_001483705.2 Eufriesea mexicana | reverse complement strand
AGCTAGCTTTCTTGCATAAATACGGAGGAAAGATTCTGTTGGTATGTTATAGGCATTGCAATGATATAGAATCTAGCGGGAAAATTCAATTTTATTGACATTTTTGACTAATTTCGTGGTGAGCTACCTTCCTTCCCTAAGTAAGGAGTAAAGAACCTTCTGGAGAGCTAGGGCCATTGCAATGCACTGGAATCTGCCTGGAAAGTTCAATTTTATTGACAGTTTCGGCTAATGTCGCGGTGAGATATCTTTC
>NW_017070759.1:0-253 GCF_001483705.2 Eufriesea mexicana | reverse complement strand
CTCGGCTCAGGGATTCGAGCAATAGCGGTCGCGGCACATTGGGATGAGTTAGGTTACGTACGGGCAAGGTAGGTTTCGTCAGGTTTCGCTAGGGTATCACCGGCTTTTCTGCCATTCGCTGAAATACGCTAGATTTCTGCACTCTACTGTGCTCTAGTATGTTCTGCATGTCTCTTTGGTGGCCAGAAATAGTGATGTCGTCATGTTTGTTTGGGTTAGGTTACGTCTGTGTTAGTTACGTTTGGTGAGGTTA
>NW_017070758.1:0-253 GCF_001483705.2 Eufriesea mexicana | reverse complement strand
CCGCGAAGGGCCCGCCGACCGGCGGAGCACCGGTCCCGCAGCCGGCCCAAAGGAAGGGGGGCCTGGAGGAGGCCATGGACACAGCCTAACTTTCACGTCGTCCATGGTGCTCCAGGCCAACCTGAGTCACTCGCGAGCGTCGCAGGACCTGCTCCTGCAGACACTCGTAGAGCTTGGTGTCGGGCTGGCCGATACCGCAGAGCCGTACCGTATCCTCGACCAAGACGGGTGGTTCGGGGATCGGGACGGCTCC
>NW_017070757.1:0-253 GCF_001483705.2 Eufriesea mexicana | reverse complement strand
CAATTGTGAAAGAAGAATGTTTGGATCGAGCGCTTGAAATTATGACGCGAGGGAAGGATGTCAAGATCACACGAAGTATTAAGAAAGATCAATTAAGGTGGAGAAAATTGAGAAGCTGGAAAGAGTTGTATGTGTACACTCATAGTATTCCTTGTTTTCACAATTTCTGAATTTGTGCAGCTACGTCTATCAAAATTTATTTTCCTTTTTATTGACGTAGAAGTAGGCATGCTATAAAATGCATAAAAGGCGA
>NW_017070756.1:0-253 GCF_001483705.2 Eufriesea mexicana | reverse complement strand
TGCTCGAATCTGTGGAGGCCAGTAGTAGTGGTCTTGGCTAGATAGGTTGAGTTAGGCTACGTTTGGCTACGCTAGGTTGGTTTGGGTTATGTTTGATTTGATTTGACCTTCGTGGTATACACTGCTATGCGGTAAATATATGCACCCTGCTGTGCTGTGGTATATTCTGCTTGGCTCTGGGGAGATCAGCAATATCAGTCTAGGCACGTTAGTTTGAGTTATCTTTCGTTTGGTTATGACAGGTTTGGTTAGG
>NW_017070755.1:0-253 GCF_001483705.2 Eufriesea mexicana | reverse complement strand
TCCTTCCAGATTCTTCAACATTGCAACGCCTGTAGCACGCCAACAGAATCTTTCCTCCTTATTCATGCAAGCAAGTTAACTCACAACGATATTAGTTGAAAATGTTAACAAAATTGAACTTTCCAGCCAGATTCTTCTGAATTGCAATGGCTATAGCACGACAAAAGGATCTTTCCGCCTTACCTATGCATGGAAGATAGCTCACCACGATATCAGTCGAAAATGTCAGTAAAATTGAATTTTCCAGCAAGAT
>NW_017070754.1:0-253 GCF_001483705.2 Eufriesea mexicana | reverse complement strand
GTACACTGCGATTCTATGGATTTCTGCGTTCTACTCTCCAATAATGTGTTCTGCTTGGCTCTGGCGAGGCCAGCTATAGTTGTCGATGCACGCTATGTATAGTTAGGTTACATTTGGTTATGCCACGATTGGTTAGGATATGCGGGGTAGTTTGGCCTTAGAGCTATAATCTGCTATTAGGCGTATTTTTGCGTCCTACAGTACTCTAACGCTTTCAGCTCGGCCCTTGGAATGCCAGCAATGGTGGCCTCGG
>NW_017070753.1:0-253 GCF_001483705.2 Eufriesea mexicana | reverse complement strand
GAACATATCGCAGCACAGTAGCGAGCCGGAGTCCACCGAATAGCAGTGTACACCACGAAAGTCGAAGCTATGCACGCCGAACCCAAACTAGTATGACCTAACCAGACATAGACTAAATCAAACTATTGTGACGAGACCCCGATTGCTGGCCCCTTCAGAGCCGAGCAGGACATACTAGAACACAGAAGATCGCAGAAATCAACCGCATTTCCGTGTACAGCAAAAAAGTCACAGATATCCTCTCCTAACCCAA
>NW_017070752.1:0-253 GCF_001483705.2 Eufriesea mexicana | reverse complement strand
TACGCTTGGGTGCGTTAAGTTGGGTTAGGTTAGGATAGGATAGCGTTGACTTTCATGCTGTACCCTGATTTTCGGTAGATTTCTGCGGTCCGCTGTTCTCTAGTATCATCTGCTTGGCTCTGTGGAGGCAAAGAATATGGGTAACGGCACTTTAGGTTGAGCTGGCTACGTTCGGCTATGTTACGATTTTTAATGTTAGGATAGGCTAGCTTCGAGTTTTCTGACATACACTGCTATTCCGTGGGTCTCTACG
>NW_017070751.1:0-253 GCF_001483705.2 Eufriesea mexicana | reverse complement strand
TTATAGAGACGTCAAATTTCTCTGCGATCGCTATTCTGCTCTTTGATTTCTAGTATTTTGTTACAGGAATTTCAGTGGAAATGGTTGGAAAGTGTTCGAAGATCCATTTCTTCAGGCTTCCGAGGTTTAACTTCGCAGAGACATCACAGTTCTCTGTGATCGCTACTTTGATCTCTGATCTCTAATACTATGTTAGAGGAATTTCAGTGGAAATGGTTGGAAAGTGTTCGAAGATCGATATTTTCAGGTTTCC
>NW_017070750.1:0-253 GCF_001483705.2 Eufriesea mexicana | reverse complement strand
AAGGGTATTTTTGAATTAGATCTATGCAATTTTTAGATGTTATGTGCATGCGAATAATGTAATTGTGAATTTATTTTCACTCAAAGAACGTGCTCGAAGTTATGCTGCTTGAGGATCATGCTTGCCTTCTATTGGGTAATTTAAAGGAATCTTGGAAGGAGTAGATCAGAAATTAAATAAAAATTGGTACACAAAATGAAAGGGCGAAGGATGAAAAGTATTTCTGAATTAGATCTATGCAATTCTTAGATGC
>NW_017070749.1:0-253 GCF_001483705.2 Eufriesea mexicana | reverse complement strand
GTTCTGGTATGCTACGTTTGGCTGGTTTAGGATATGCTACTTTGACTTTTGTGCTTTACACTGCTATTTTGTGGATTTCTGTGATCCACTGCGCTCTACGAAATTCTGGTTTGCCATGGGGAAGCGAGGAGGAGTGTTCGATGAACGCTATGTTGGGATACGCTACGTTTGGTTAGGTTAGGCTTGTGCGGGTTATGCTACGGTATCTCCGGCCTTTTTGCTGTTCACTGCAGTGCGGTGGATTTATGCGCTA
>NW_017070748.1:0-253 GCF_001483705.2 Eufriesea mexicana | reverse complement strand
TAATATTAATATTAATAATAAATATGAATATTATATTAATATTAACATTAATATTACACAAAATTTAATTTACGTCAAAAACAATATTTCTTTCAAATATTTCTTTTTAATACCACGTCTATATACGTAGACTTGAATATTTAAAATATATTTCTAATCTAACAGCAACTCCATTGGCATAAAGAATTCTTTAACTTTTTAAATACGAATTTTTATTACTATAATTAAAAGTATAATTCAATATTTGATTTTA
>NW_017070747.1:0-253 GCF_001483705.2 Eufriesea mexicana | reverse complement strand
ACGTTTGGTTATGTTACGGTTGGTTATGCTTGGAGAGGATAGCTTTGACGTTAGTGCTATAGTCTGCTATTGGGTGGATTACTGCTGCGTACATAGTTCTAATGTTTTCAGCTTGGCTCTGTGAAGGCCAGCAATAGCGGCCTCTGCACGTTCCGTTGAGTCAGGTCACGTTCGGTCAGTTTGGGTCAGGATAAGTTTTGTCAGGATAGCTTTAACTTCTGGGCTGTACACTGCTATTCGGTGGATTTCTGCG
>NW_017070746.1:0-253 GCF_001483705.2 Eufriesea mexicana | reverse complement strand
ATGGATGGACGGAAGAACGGATGAATGCATGGATGTTTGTATGAATGAACGTATGGATGAATGCATGGATGTATGTATTGACGTTTGTATTTATGTATGTATGGATGTATGTATGGATATATGTAAGAATGTATGTATGGATGTACGTATGGATGAATTTATAGGTGTATGTATGGATCTGTGTATTGATGTGTGTATGGATGGATGGAAGTGTGGAAGGATTGGTAGATGGAAATATGGATGGAAGGATGTA
>NW_017070745.1:0-253 GCF_001483705.2 Eufriesea mexicana | reverse complement strand
ATGTACATATTTATGGATGTATGGGTGGATGGATGAATGAATGGATGGAAGTATGTATGTATGGACGTATGGATGTATGGATGTATGGATGTATGCATGGATGGATGTAGGGATGTATGTATGGTTGGATGGATGTATGGATGGATGGATCTATGGATGTGTGGATGGATGGATTTATGGATGGATGGAGGGATGTATGTATGGATGTATGTATGTATGGATGTATTTATGTATGGATGTATGTATGGATGGA
>NW_017070744.1:0-253 GCF_001483705.2 Eufriesea mexicana | reverse complement strand
TGGTAGCTTCCACGTGTTCGCTGTCATCGACGTTGCGTCTGAAGTCTTTAAATGTCTAAAAATGTCGAATTTCTGTTAATGTTCATACTTTTGAACGATACTCTGAATGTTGAATGCTTGTAAATATGAGTGTAGAGTTTCTGTGGAATGTTTGATTACGTCAACTGTAGATATAACATTGGTAAACGCTAAGTCTAACCCAAACGCTGTCAAACTTTTATCGATGATCGTCGTTATCGCTTTTATTACTCGG
>NW_017070743.1:0-253 GCF_001483705.2 Eufriesea mexicana | reverse complement strand
AGAATCTGACTCAAAAGTCCAATTTTATTGACATTTTCGACTAATATCGTGGTGAGCAAGCTTCTCTGTATAAGTAAGGGGGAACGATCCTATTGGTTTGCTATAGCCATTGCATTTCAATAGAATCAGGCCGAAGGTTTCAATTCTATTGACATTTTCGACTATTATCGTGTTGAGAAACCTTCTCTAGGTGAATAAGGAGGAAATATCCTGTTGGTTTGCTATAGCTATTGCATTGCAATAGAATATGACT
>NW_017070742.1:0-253 GCF_001483705.2 Eufriesea mexicana | reverse complement strand
TGTTGCATAAATAAGGAGGAAAGATTTTACTGGCATGCCGTAGCAGTTGCAATGCTGTAGAATGTGACTGGAACACTCAATTTTATTGTCATTTTCGATTAATATCGACGCGAGCTAATTTTGTTGCATAAATAAGGAGGAGAGATCCTAGTGGCATGCTATATCCATTGCAATGCAATAGAATCTGAATGGAAAATTCAATTTTATTGGCATTATCGACTAATATCGTGGCGAGCTGATTTTGTTGCATAAA
>NW_017070741.1:0-253 GCF_001483705.2 Eufriesea mexicana | reverse complement strand
GAGTGGATGGCTGTATGGATGGATGGATGTATGGATGTATGTATCGATGTATGTATGGATGTAGGTAAGGTTGTATGGATGTATGGATGTATGGATTTATGGATGTGTGGATGTATGAATGTATGCATGGATGGATGTATGTGTGGATAGATGTACGGATCGGTGGATGTATGGATGGGTGCTAGTATGGATGAATGGATGTATTGTTCGATGTATGTATGGATGCGTGGATGTATGGGTGGATGGAAGTATG
>NW_017070740.1:0-253 GCF_001483705.2 Eufriesea mexicana | reverse complement strand
GTTAGTTTGAGAGAGGTTACGTTTGTATATGTTACAACTGGTTAAGTTAGAAAATGGTAGCTTTGTCTTTAGCGCTATAGTTTGCTATAAGCAGGAGTTCTGCGACCTAGAGTGCTCTAAAATCTTCAGGTTGGCTCTGGGGCGGACTGTAACAGTGGTGTCTGTGCGTTACGGTGGGTCACCATACTTTCTGTTTGGTGGGGTTAGGCTAATTTTAGTTAGGATGGCTTCAACTTTTGCACTGTACACTGAC
>NW_017070739.1:0-253 GCF_001483705.2 Eufriesea mexicana | reverse complement strand
GGAGAGAGGCGATCAAATCACCAAGCTATGGCAGCATATAGGTTTTGAATAGACTTATTCTCTAGCAAGTAGATGGCTGCACTAGCCATTGGATTGAGGTAGTTATGCCATCTAATCACCATGCTATAACAGGTTATATATTTTGAATATACCTTTTCTCTGGCAAGTAGATCATTGTACATGCCACTGGATTGAAGGCGTTAGGCGATGTATTCACCAAGCGGCAGCAGGATACATATGTTGAATAGACCAA
>NW_017070738.1:0-253 GCF_001483705.2 Eufriesea mexicana | reverse complement strand
TTTTCTTTTTCGTGTACTATTTCATTTTAGCTAAAAATACAGCGGAAATAAAAATATTTTACTGTACATATATGTATCATGGAAACTTATTCTATAAAAGTACGTATATAGTTATAGGTTATAAAAAAAGTATGAATTTTCAAATTTATTATTAATAACAAATTATTTACAAAGTAAATTTATAATAAAGGTGATGAAATTAATGAACCACTGGTTATTACTTGAATTTATAACGTATTTATGTGAAAATGTA
>NW_017070737.1:0-253 GCF_001483705.2 Eufriesea mexicana | reverse complement strand
TAGAGTCGAGTAGAGTATAGTAGAACACAGTAGAGCGCAGAAAGCCACCAAGTAGCAATGTATGGCACAAAAGTTAAAGATATCCTGACCTAATCTGACAAAACCTAACCTAGCCAAACGAAGCCAAGCTGAAACGAACGTGCCGAGAACACTACACCTGGCCTTCTCAGCGCAAAGCAGAGCATGTTATAGCATAGTAGAGCGCAGAAATCCACCGAATAGGAGTGCATAGCGCAAAAGTCAAGGCTGCCAT
>NW_017070736.1:0-253 GCF_001483705.2 Eufriesea mexicana | reverse complement strand
TATAGAAATAAAATAAAACGTGGATGTAGAAATAAAATTATTCACGTCAGAAATTCAAATCATGAAATCAGAAATTTTTTTCCCGACAGATTCTTTCGTTTCTCAGGGTCCGAGTTTGCGAGCTTACTCGCGTGACTCGGTCGCGCATAAATCGCGCGGCCATATTGAGGACACGTGACCAATATGGCGACGCGCGCCTGGACAACGCTTTCCCGCCGGTATACGAATCGCGAGTGGTGCATTTGAATTGCAA
>NW_017070735.1:0-253 GCF_001483705.2 Eufriesea mexicana | reverse complement strand
TTGCAATGCTGTAGAATCTGGCTGGAAAATTCAATTTTATTGACATTCTCGTCTAATATAGGGGTGAGTAAACTTTCTTGCATAAATATGGAGGAAAGATTCTATTGGCGTGCTATAGGCATTGCAAAGTTATAGAATCTTCCAAGAAAATTCTCTTTTATTGACATTTTCGACTGATATCGTGGTGAGTTAGCTTTATTGCATAAATAAGGAGGAAAGATTCGATTTGCGTGCTATAGCCGTCGCAATGTTA
>NW_017070734.1:0-253 GCF_001483705.2 Eufriesea mexicana | reverse complement strand
ATCGCGTGAAACAATAGAGAAATTGGCAACAGCACTGCTTCTTGCCAGAACAGGTGCACGAGGTTAGACTAGCTTCTTGTTTCTTTCATCTTTTTGGATTTTCCGCGACGGAGCCGATCGGTTGCTGCTTAGCTGGCCTCCTCTGATTTGCAAGAACTGCAGAACGATGATTGACCGTGTGTTTACACGCTGACTTCCGTTTGGAAGCCGAGGAGAGAGAAGCTAGTCCTGCGCTGGACTGTTGTCAGACACA
>NW_017070733.1:0-253 GCF_001483705.2 Eufriesea mexicana | reverse complement strand
ACCTGACATAGCCAAGCGTGGACTAACTAAATTATACGAGCTGAGTCCACCATTTCTGGCCTCGGCAGTGCCAAGCAACTCATATTAGAGCACGGTGGAGGGCAGAAATCTAACGAAAGTCAGTGTATAGCACAAATGTCAATGGTATCACGGCCAAACCTAACCCAAACTGGACTAACCAAGCGTAACGTACCTCAACCGGTCGTGTCACTACAACTATTGCTGGCCGCCCTTGGTTCGAGCAGAACGCAGT
>NW_017070732.1:0-253 GCF_001483705.2 Eufriesea mexicana | reverse complement strand
TGTACTTGCCATTGTATTGAAGGCGTTAGGCGATCTATTCATCAAGCTATAACAGGTTATAGAATAAGAATAGACCTATTCTCTGGCAAGTAGGAGTCTGTACTTGCCATTGGATTGAAGGCGTTTGGCCACCTATTCACCAAGCTATAACAGATAATATATTTTGAATAGACCTAACCTCTGCCATGTTGATGGCTGTACTTGCCATTGGATTGAAGGCGTTAGGCGATGTATTCACCAAGCTATAGCAGAT
>NW_017070731.1:0-253 GCF_001483705.2 Eufriesea mexicana | reverse complement strand
TGATCTACTGTGCTTTAATACGTTCTGCATTGCTCTGGGCAGTGGTCGCGGCTCGTCATTTTGTGCCATGCTACGATTGGTTAGTTTAGATAATTTTAGGTTATATTTGGATATCGAAGGCTTTTGCGCTATTCACTGCAGTGCGGTTTGCTTCTGCGATCTACTCTGCTCTAGTACTTCCTGCTTGCCCCTGTGGAGGCCAACAGTAGCGGTCTCGGCGCGTTAGGTTGAGTTAGCCTACGTTTGATTATGT
>NW_017070730.1:0-253 GCF_001483705.2 Eufriesea mexicana | reverse complement strand
TACCAAACGTGGCGAGACCTCTACTACTGGCCTCCTTATAGCCGAGTTGAATATACTGGAGCATAGTGGAGTGCAGAGATCCGCCGAACAGCATTGTATAGCACAAAGGTGGTAGCTATGCACCGCTAACATAACCAATCATAACGAAACCAAACGTAACCTAGCTCAACATAACGTGCCGGGACCGCGTTTAATAGCCACCATAGAGTCGAGCAGATTATGCTAGAGCAATGTGAAGCGTAGAAAACCATTG
>NW_017070729.1:0-253 GCF_001483705.2 Eufriesea mexicana | reverse complement strand
CCAGGGCCAAGCAGAACATATTAGAGTACAGAAAAAGCAGAGATCCACCGCATTGCAGAGTATAACACAGACGTCAAAGATAACCTAACCTAACATCACCCAACCTATTCGAAGCGAACATAGTCTAACTCAACCTAACGTGTCGCGACCGCTATTGATGGAGTCCGTGAGAACAGGCAAAACATATTAGAGCACATTAGAGCTCTGGAATCCAACGAATGGCAGTGTACGGCACAAATGTAGAAGTAGTGTA
>NW_017070728.1:0-253 GCF_001483705.2 Eufriesea mexicana | reverse complement strand
TTCCGCGCTCCGCTGCGCCCCGGTATATTCTGCTTGCCTCTAAGGAGGCCAGCAATAGTGGTCCTGGCATGCTAGGCTGAGCTATGCCACCTATGGTTATGTTACGTTTTGCGAGGTAAGGGCAGGATAGCTTAGACATCTGTGCTATACACTGCCGTCCTCCGAACTCCGTGCTATACTGCGTTCTAAGATTCTCCGCTAGGCTCTGGGGATGCCAGCAATAGTGATCTCGGCGTCTTAGCTTTTGTTAGGC
>NW_017070727.1:0-253 GCF_001483705.2 Eufriesea mexicana | reverse complement strand
CAAGGAAGATAGCTCACCACGACATCAGTCGAATATGTCAATAAAATTGAATTTTCTGGCCAGATTCTACAGCATTGCAAAGGCTATAGAATGCCAATAGAATATTTCCTCTTTATTTATGCCAGAAAGGCTGCTCTCCACGATATTAGTCAAGAACGCCGATAAAATTGAATCTGCCAGGCACATTCCACATCATTGCAATGGCAATAGCACGCCAATAGAATCCTTCAGCCTTATTTACGCAAGAAAGATA
>NW_017070726.1:0-253 GCF_001483705.2 Eufriesea mexicana | reverse complement strand
AAATTGTATTTTCCAGCCACAAACTACATCATTGCAATGGCTATAGCATTCAAAAAGCATCTTACCTCCTTACCTATGCAAGGAAGATAGCTCATCACGGTATAGCCGAAAATGTCAATAAAATTGAACTTTCCAGCCACATTCTATAGCATTGCTACGGCTACAGCACGCCAATTGAATCTTACCTCCATATTTATGCAATAAAGTTAGCTCACCACGATATTAGTAGAAAATGTCAATAAAAGTGAATTTT
>NW_017070725.1:0-253 GCF_001483705.2 Eufriesea mexicana | reverse complement strand
CATCAACTTGCCAGAGGAGAGGTCTATTCAAAATCTGTAATCTGCAATAGCTTGGCGAATAGCTCGCCTAACGCATTCAATACAATGGCAATTACAGACATCTACTAGCCAGAAAATAGTGCTATTCAAATTCTATTACCTGCTATAGCTTCGTGAATAGATCGCCTAACCACTTCAATCCAGTGGCAATTACAGCCATCTACTTGCCAGAGAATAGGTCAATTCAAAATCTATAGTCTGCTATAGCTTGGTG
>NW_017070724.1:0-253 GCF_001483705.2 Eufriesea mexicana | reverse complement strand
TCATTAACCCTTCGCACTGTAAATTAATTTTGAGAAGTTATGCATTGAAGTAGTATTTAATTTTAATTGTCCACTATATACTTAATCCATCTGCGATAAAATTGGATAAAAATTTGAGAAATGCTTCGAATTTTGTGCACGTTAAGACGTACAAAATGTAATTATAATCGCATAATCGTCTTATAATTCTAAAATTTGACATGAATAATTCGCGACGAGTTAGACTCGTCACTGTAGTGCAAAGGGTTAATGG
>NW_017070723.1:0-253 GCF_001483705.2 Eufriesea mexicana | reverse complement strand
CGTATCTAAACCTATCGTGCCGAGAGCACCCTTGCTGGCCCCACGGGTCTAAACTGAATATACCAGCGCACAGCATGGCGCAGAGATACACCGAGTTGCAGTGTATAGCGCAAAAGTCGAACATACTCTGTCCTAACCTGACCTTATCTAACCTAGCCAAACGTAGTATAACTAAACGTGTTGTGACGTTACCAATATTGCTGGAGACGCCAGAGCCCTGCAGAGCATATTAGTACACATTGGAGCGTTGAAA
>NW_017070722.1:0-253 GCF_001483705.2 Eufriesea mexicana | reverse complement strand
AGATCCTTTTTGCGTGCTATAGATGTTGCAATGCAGCAGAATCGGGCTGGAAAGTTCAATTTTTTTTGACATTTTCGAGTAATATCGTGGTGAGTTAACTTTCTTGCACAACTAAGGAGGAAGGATTATATTGGCAAGCAATAACCATTTCAATGCTGTAGAATCTGGACGGAAAATTCAATATTATTGTCATTTTCGAATAATATTTTTGTGCGCTACCTTTCTTGCATAAATAAGGAGGAAAGATTCTTTT
>NW_017070721.1:0-253 GCF_001483705.2 Eufriesea mexicana | reverse complement strand
GAATTCACCGAATAGCAGTGTGTAGCACAACAGACGACGTAGCCTATCCTAACATAGCCAAACATAGCATACCCAAACGTAGTGCAACTCAACAAAGCGCGACGAGACCAATAATTCTGGCATACCCATAGGCGAGCAGAAGATGCTAGAGCGCATTTGAAAATAGTAATCACCCGAACAGCAGTGTATGGCGCAAAAGTCGAGGCTATCGCATCCGAACATAACCAATCGTATCATTACCAGACATAGCATA
>NW_017070720.1:0-253 GCF_001483705.2 Eufriesea mexicana | reverse complement strand
GGAGCACAATAGAGCACAGAAGTCCACAGAATATCAGTGTCGAGCACATGTACCAAAGCCATCATAACCTAACTCAACCTAAGGCAACACTAACCGAACGAAACGTAACTAAACCTAACGAGCCGATACCTCAATTGCTGGCCGCCTTAGAGCCAAGCAGAATATGCAAGAGCACAGTACAGCGCAGAATTACACCGAATAGCCGTGTATGACACATAGTCAGAGCCACACTAACCAAACGTTACCTAACCTA
>NW_017070719.1:0-253 GCF_001483705.2 Eufriesea mexicana | reverse complement strand
AAAGGCTATAGCAGGCCACCAGAATCATTCGTCCTTATTTATGCAAGAAAGTTAGCCCACCGCAGTGTTAGTCGAGAATCACAAAAAAATTGAATTTTCCAGCCAGATTCTAGATAATTGCAATGGCTATAGCGCGCCAGAAGGATATTTCTTCCTTATTTATGCAAGAAAGTCAGCTCATCAAGATATGAGTGGAAAAAGTGAATAAAATTGAATTTTCCAGCCAGGTTCTATACAATTGCAGTGGCTATAG
>NW_017070718.1:0-253 GCF_001483705.2 Eufriesea mexicana | reverse complement strand
TTGTGGCTGGAAAATACAATTTTGTTGACATTTTCGACTAATATCGTGGGGAGCTAACTTTCTTGCAAAAATAAGGAGGGAATTATAATCTTGGCGTGCTGTAGCCATTGCAATGCTGTAAAATCTGTCTAGAAAGTTCAAGTTTATCGACACCTTCGACTAATATCGTGATGTCCTCAATTCGTTGCAGAAGTAAGGGGGAAAGGTTCTATTGGCGTGCTATAGCCATTGCAATGCTATGGTCTCTGGCAGG
>NW_017070717.1:0-253 GCF_001483705.2 Eufriesea mexicana | reverse complement strand
CACGATGTGTACGTAGCCATTATTAATATATAATGGAATAGAACGTTCTGAAAAATTATGGTTAACAGTCAAGGAAGATATGGCTCCGTATACGGAAGAATTAAGGCGCGTTCTCTTAATGAACATTCTAATATAAGAATGTTGAATGAAACATTCCTGGACGCGGCAGAAGCTGTAAAAAACAAATGCTTTCAACTGGGAAAGAATGTTGATGGCTATGAATCTAAAATGTATGTATTACGAGGTCTTCGAC
>NW_017070716.1:0-253 GCF_001483705.2 Eufriesea mexicana | reverse complement strand
AGGCCAGCAATAGTTGACTCGGCACGTTAGGTTTAGTTAGGTTAAGTTAGATACGGCTATGTTCGTTTGTATTCGGTTAGGGTAGCACTCACTTTCGTGGTGTACACCGTTATCCTCTGGACTTCTGCGCTCTGCTGTACTGTATGTTGCTTTGCCCTGCGGAGTCCAGCAGTAGTGGTCGCATCATGTAAGTTTGAGTTAGATTACTTTAGGTTACGTTACGGTCGGTAAGGTTCGGAGTGGCCATATTTTA
>NW_017070715.1:0-253 GCF_001483705.2 Eufriesea mexicana | reverse complement strand
ACCATGATATTAGTCGAAAATGTCAACAAAATTGTATTTTCCAGCCACAATCTATGTCATTGCTATGGCTATAGCACACAAAAAGCATCTTTCGTCCTTACATATGCAAGGAAGTTTGCTCACCACGATATTATTCGAAAATGTCAACAAAATTGAAATTTCCAGCCAGATTCTTCTGAATTGCAATGGTTATAGCACGCCAAAAGGATCTTTCCTCCTTACCTATGCAAGGAAGTCAGCTCGCCACGATATC
>NW_017070714.1:0-253 GCF_001483705.2 Eufriesea mexicana | reverse complement strand
GGATGTACAGATGAATGGATGTACGGATGAATGGATGTATGGATGGATGAATGGATGTATGAAGGTATGGATTTATGGATGTATGTATGTATGGATGTACGAATGTATGGATGTACGGATTTATGGATTTATGGATGTATATCTGCTTGGATGTATGGATGGATGGATGTGTGAGTGGATGGATGTATGAATGGATGCATGCATGAATGTGTGTATGGATGCATTTACGGATGTATCTATGGATGTATGTATG
>NW_017070713.1:0-253 GCF_001483705.2 Eufriesea mexicana | reverse complement strand
AGAAAAATGAAATATGAAATTCGAGAAAATGCATTCGAAGGAAGAAGAAATAGAAGAAGCAGTCTTAAGAAAAGAAATAGCCTCGATTTCAAGAAGGTTGCAGTAATTTAAAGAATGAAGAGAAAAATAGAATATGAATTTCAAGAAGCAACCAAAGCTGAAGAAAAAGAAGAAATAGGCCAAAAGTCACGAAGAAGAAACATTCGAAAGAAGAAGAAATGGACGAAACAGTCTTAAGAAAAAGAAATTAGTC
>NW_017070712.1:0-253 GCF_001483705.2 Eufriesea mexicana | reverse complement strand
CATTTTCTGTGCTGCACACTGAGAGCCGGTGGACTTCTTCGCTCTACTGTCCTGTAATATGTCCTGCTAGGCTCTGGGGTGTCCGGTATCCGTGTTCACGGCACGTTAGGTTCAGTTACGTTGCGGTTCGTCAGGTTAGGTTAGGATGGCTTGGTCAGGTTAGCTTTGACGTTCGTGCCATGCACAGCTATTGTGTGCATTTCTATGATCTACTGTGTTCTACAATGCTCTGCTTGGCTCAGGGGAGGCCGGA
>NW_017070711.1:0-253 GCF_001483705.2 Eufriesea mexicana | reverse complement strand
TTTATGTCTTATTTTATTTCAATAGTTTCTTTCAAAACAAAGAAATTGTAAACAAAAATTAACAATATGATTCGACTAATAATTTTACTTTTCTCATCAACTTTGAAGAATACAAAATTTTATTAACCAGTTAGCTGTGATTGACAAGTATACTCGCCATGGAGAAGTGGCAGGATTTTGTGTCATGACGACTCGTCATGCGTAAAAAGTAGTGACCATTGGCTATTTAAATTGTAATTTTTGTGAAAAATAA
>NW_017070710.1:0-253 GCF_001483705.2 Eufriesea mexicana | reverse complement strand
CGGATGTATGTAAGTATGGATGTATGGATTTAAGAATGCTTTGATGAATGCATGTATGGATGTATGGATGTATGGACGTATGGCTGTACGAATGTACGGATGTACGGATGTATGGATGCATGGATGGACGGATGGATGTATGGATGTGTGAATGAATGGATGTATGTATGTATGGATGTACCAATGTATTGATGACCGAATGTATGTATGTGCGGATGTATGGATGTATGGATGTATATTTGTATGGATGTAT
>NW_017070709.1:0-253 GCF_001483705.2 Eufriesea mexicana | reverse complement strand
TCTCGAAGTGAAAGTATTCGTACACGAGAGTGTGCACGTGCTGTTCATAACAAGCGATGCGTGCATATTAAACTAAAATATTCCAAGCAATAATGACGTACATAACACGAAAGACGTCTCAAAATTATATCAACTAAATTAGAAAATTAGAATTTATTTTAAACACGCACCAAAGACTCGCAATATTATTCGAAAGTATCTTCAATCAAAATATAAGGAGTTCCAATATCATATTAATTCATTCATCGTTACG
>NW_017070708.1:0-253 GCF_001483705.2 Eufriesea mexicana | reverse complement strand
TCGACTAACATCGTAGTGAGCTAACTTTCTTGCATATATAAGGAGGAAAGGACATATTGGCGTTCTATGGGCATTGCAAAGCAATAGAATCTTCCCGGAAAATTCAATTTTATTGACATTTTCGACTAATATCGTGGTGAGCAAACTTCCTTGCGTAAGGAAGTAGGAAAGATGCTTTTTGAGTGCTATGGCCATTGCAATGATATAGTTTGTGCCTGGAAAATACAATTTTGTTGACATTTTCGACTAATAT
>NW_017070707.1:0-253 GCF_001483705.2 Eufriesea mexicana | reverse complement strand
GCTTGGTGAATAGCTCGCATAACGCCTTCAATACAATGGCAATTACAGGAATATTCTTGACAGAAAATAGGGCTATTCAAAATCAATGACCTGTTATAGCTTGGTGAAAAGATCGCCTAACCCCATCAATCCAATGGCAGGTACATCCATCTACTTGCCAGGGAATAGGTAAATTCAAAATCTATAGTCTGTTATAGATTGGTGAATAGGTCGCCAAACGCCTTCAACCAATGTCAAGCACTGCCATCTACTT
>NW_017070706.1:0-253 GCF_001483705.2 Eufriesea mexicana | reverse complement strand
CTCAGCTCTGGGGATGCCAGGAGCAGTGGCCGCGGGACGTTGTGTTGGGTTACGCTGACTTCGGTTATATTAGATTAAGTCATGCTAGGTTAGGGTTTCTTCGCCTTTTGTGCTCTTCATCGCAATGCGGTGGACTTCTGCTCTCTGTTGCGCCCTGGTACATTCTGCTTTTCCCTCTGGAGGCCAGCAATAGTGGTATCGCCATGTGAGGTTGAGCAATGTCACGTTCGGTTACCTTAAGTTTGATTAGGAT
>NW_017070705.1:0-253 GCF_001483705.2 Eufriesea mexicana | reverse complement strand
TATGAATGCATTAACGGATGTATCTATGGATGTATGTATGAATGAGTGTAGGGGTGTATGCATGGATGTACGGATGTACGTATGGATGTATGTGTGCATGGATGGATGGATTTATTGATGTATGGACGTGTGGATGTATGGATGTATGGCTGGATGTATGTATGAAAAGATGGATGTACGGATGGATGTTTGTACGGATGAACGGTTGGTTGGATGGACCGATGTATGGATAGATTGAGGTATGGATGAACGG
>NW_017070704.1:0-253 GCF_001483705.2 Eufriesea mexicana | reverse complement strand
TATTGACATTTTCGTCTAATATTGCGGTGTGCAAACCTTTCTGCGTATATAAGGAGGAACGATCCTATTGGTTTGTTATAGCCATTGCATTGCAATATAATCTGAGTGAAAAGATCAAATCCAATGACATTTTCGTCAAATAGTGAGGTGAGCACGCTTTTCTGCGTAAACGGCGCGGTAAGGTTCTATCGGTTTGCTGTTGCCATTGCATTGCAATAGAGTCTGGCTCAAAAGTTCTATTTTATTGACATTT
>NW_017070703.1:0-253 GCF_001483705.2 Eufriesea mexicana | reverse complement strand
TCAACAAAATTGTATTCTCCAGCCACAATCTATCTCATTGCAATGTCTATAGCACTCAAAATGCATCTTTCCAACTTACTTTCGCATGGAAGTTAGCTCAGCACGATATTAGTCGAAAATGTCAACAAAATTGTATGTTCCGGCCACATACTATTTCATTGCAATGGCTATATCACTCAAAAAGCACCTTTCCTCCATACTTACGCAAAGAAGTTAGCTCACCACGATATTAGTCGAAAATGTCAATAAAATT
>NW_017070702.1:0-253 GCF_001483705.2 Eufriesea mexicana | reverse complement strand
CGAAAACTCACGGTACGCACGAGACTGTACACACGAACGCCAAAAATCTTCGCCACATTTCATAAAAAGAAAAAACGATCGCACCCGCGCGCGCGCGTATCGCGCTCACGCGCAGGGCCGTAATGTCACTTAGCACGATTCCCGTATCGTTCTCCCGTTGATCGTATATCTTACATCCCCTCTGTCAGTGAGATCGATGCACGTCGCACACGCTCAATTTATACGTACAACATGCTTTTATCGCATTGAATCG
>NW_017070701.1:0-253 GCF_001483705.2 Eufriesea mexicana | reverse complement strand
CGAAGAGCGCAGAAGACCACCGAGTAGCAGTGTAAGGCGCAAAACTCAAATCCATCCTATCCATATCAAGACTAACATAGCCTAGCAACACGCAACCTAACACAAGATAATGTGCCGCGGTCGCTATTTCTGCTCCCAACCCCGAACAAGACAGGGCTTATTAGAGTGCAGTATAGCGGAGAAATCCACCGAGTAGTAGTGTACAGCGCAAAAGTCAAAGCAACCGATCGTAACCTAACTAACCGTAACACTA
>NW_017070700.1:0-253 GCF_001483705.2 Eufriesea mexicana | reverse complement strand
AGGCGTTAGGCGATGTGTTCACCATGCGAGAACAGATTGTAGATCTTGCATAGACCTATTCTCCGGCAAGTAGATGGCTGTGCCTGCCATTGGGTTGAATGCGTTAGGCGACCTATTCACCAAGCAGTAAATGGTTATAGACTTTGAATAGACATATTTTCTGGCAAGTAGATGTCTGTACTTGCCATTCGATTCAATGCGTTGGGCGACCTATTCACCAAGCTATAACAGATTATATATTTTGAATAGATTT
>NW_017070699.1:0-253 GCF_001483705.2 Eufriesea mexicana | reverse complement strand
GTGTATGACACCTAGCTACTAATTAGCCATCCATAGCTGAAGCAGTTGACAGTCCGATCAAAGTAATCGAATTATAAACACTCGTGTTGCCATTATATAAAAAGTAGAAACCCACTGTTGTATTTATTCCACATAAAATCGTCAATCTGCAAATTTTCTCAATTCGCAATCTTGATTTTATCCACCCTATTTTTACACGATACCATTTTTGACAATTTCTGCCCCATGTTCGTTCCTCTTCCTTCACCGTGCC
>NW_017070698.1:0-253 GCF_001483705.2 Eufriesea mexicana | reverse complement strand
CAATCAATCAGTAGACACACAAAACTTACAAAACCACTAAGACAGCAGTTACAAGAAAGTTCTCTTACAAATCCCAAGCAGACAAGACAAGCATCACGACCAGACAGTCGAGACAGACCCACGACAATCAACTCAGCATAAGGAGACGTTCACACATCAACACACATCATTTAGTTCACCCTTAACCAGGTCTAGCTCTGTTAATTTAGACTTGCCTCATCCTAAACAGGTCTTACAACCCAACCAAACTCTC
>NW_017070697.1:0-253 GCF_001483705.2 Eufriesea mexicana | reverse complement strand
AATATGTATATGTAACTATTTGCAGACTTAGGTTTCACAGGGAATCAAATTTACCCTTGCAACCTCATGTGACATAGTAAAATTGTAGATTGAAAAAAATTAATATTATATATTAATTCAAATTATAACAAATAAAATTTTTGTACATGCATAACACATATATACATCTTGTATGTATCATATGTATTTCCACAGATGGCTACATAAATATTTGCTGTTTACTTCTAACTTTTCGGTTTCTTGAACTTTTTAA
>NW_017070696.1:0-253 GCF_001483705.2 Eufriesea mexicana | reverse complement strand
TATATGCAAGAAAGTTTGCTCACACCGATATTAGTCCAAAATGTCAATAAAATTTAATGTTCCGGCAAGATTCTATAGCATTGCGATGCCTTCAGGACGACAATGGAAACTTTCTTCCTTATTTACGCAAGAAAGATAACTCACCAAGTTATTAGATGAAAATGTTAATAAAATTGGATTTTCAAGCCGAATTCTGTAGCATTGCAGTGGCTATAGCACGCCAATGGAACTTTTCCTACTTATTTATGCTAAA
>NW_017070695.1:0-253 GCF_001483705.2 Eufriesea mexicana | reverse complement strand
ACGTATCTTAACCTAAAGTGCCGAGACCTCTGTTCCTAGCCTCCACAGTGTCGAGCAGGGTATTGTAGAGTAACGAAGAGCGCCGAAGCCCTCAGAATAGCAGCATATAGAGCAAAAGTTAAAACAACCATATCCTAACCCAACCAAACGTGACATAACCAAACGTAACGTAACTCAAACTAACGTGCCAACACCACTATTGCAGACCACCCGAGAGCAAAGCAAAAGAAGCAATAGCACCGGAGAGTGTTGA
>NW_017070694.1:0-253 GCF_001483705.2 Eufriesea mexicana | reverse complement strand
TCAACCAAACGTAACACGACCGCTATTGCTGGCCTCCCCAGAGACAAGCAGAGGTTAGTTGTGCAATGCAGAGCGCAGAAATCAACCGTCTGGCAGTGTATAGCACGAAAGTCAAAGCGACCCTAACCAAACCTAACCAAACCCAACATAACCGTACGGAGGCGTACCCAGCATAACCTTCCGAAACCACAATTTCTGGCCTACCCAGGCCCTAGCGGAGAACATTAGAGCAGGGTGGAGCGTAGAAATCCAC
>NW_017070693.1:0-253 GCF_001483705.2 Eufriesea mexicana | reverse complement strand
TAATGCAATAAATAGTATAGTAAAATATAACATATACTATAATAGGTATAGAAAAATGTGACTAAAGAATTTAATACAGAAGTAGAATAACAATAAATAACGTCTTAATAATGGAAAATGTAATTAAAGAAATATAATAAAGGAGTATAATAATCAACAGTGTAACAGTAATAGATAAGTGTGACAATAAATAGTAAAATAGTAATAGAAAAGTGTAATAATTATTACTATAATAGTACTAAAGAAGTGTAAT
>NW_017070692.1:0-253 GCF_001483705.2 Eufriesea mexicana | reverse complement strand
TGCTTGGCGATTAGATTGCATAACGCATTCAATCCAATGTCGAATACAGCCATCTACTTGCCATAGAATAGGTCTATTCAATATGTGTATCCTGTTATAGCTTGGTGAATAGATCGCCTAACGCCCTCAACCCAATGGCATGTACAGCCATCTACTTGCCAGAGAATAGGTCTGTTCAAAATCCATAATGTGTTATAGCTTAGTGAATAGGCCGCCTATCGCCTTCAATCCAATGGCAAGTACAGACTTCTAC
>NW_017070691.1:0-253 GCF_001483705.2 Eufriesea mexicana | reverse complement strand
CGTAACTCAACCTAACATGCCGCGACCACTATTGCTGTCCTCACTAGAGGTAAGCAGAACACTTTAGTGGAGCGTAGAACGCAGAAATCCATAGAATCGTCGTGTATATCAGAAAAATCAAAGCTACCGAAACCTAATCCAAACCAACGGAACATAGCCTAACATAGCGTAACTCGTCCCATCGTGCCGAAACCGCTATTGCTGCCTACGCTCCAGATCCATGCAGGACATACTGGTGCGCAGTAGATCGCAG
>NW_017070690.1:0-253 GCF_001483705.2 Eufriesea mexicana | reverse complement strand
TTAGACGATAACGTATGGATCCTTAGTATTTAAGGCAGACGAAAAGTGGCGGAAGAATACCAACTTACATACGAATATTATTATGATTACTGGTTATTATTGTATAACATTATGGCGATTCTAATTGATTAACAAAAACAAAAAAAGGATGGAAGCCGTGCGCCGTGCAAGCTCGCGCGTGTACGCGTGCGCAATATACATATATATATATAAATATATAAATATAAATATAAATACAAATACAAATATAAAT
>NW_017070689.1:0-253 GCF_001483705.2 Eufriesea mexicana | reverse complement strand
TGCGACCGCGAATTCCGTCTCCGCGAACGCTACCGTGAAGGGCCCGCCCACCGGCGGAGCACCTGGCCCGCAGCCGACCCATAAGAAGGGTGCCAGGAGGAAGCCATGGGAACGGCCTAACTTTCACGCCGTCCATGGTGATACAGGCCAACCTGATCCACTCGCGGGCGTCGCAGGACCCGCTCGTGCAGACGCTCGTTGAGGTGGGTGTCGGGCTGGCTGTTACCGCAGAGCCGTACCGTATCCTCGATCA
>NW_017070688.1:0-253 GCF_001483705.2 Eufriesea mexicana | reverse complement strand
GAATTGCAGTGGCTACAGCATGTCAATAGAATCTTTCCTCCTTATTTGGCAAGTGGGATTGCTAACTGCGATATTAGTCGAAAATGTCAATAAATTGAATTTTTCAGCGAGATTCTATAGCATTGTAACGGCTATGTCACGCCAACAGAATCTATCCTCCTTATTTATGCAAGAAAGTTACCTCCACACAATATTAGTCGAAAATGTCATTCAAATTGAATTTTCCAGACAGATTCAATAGCATTGCAACGGC
>NW_017070687.1:0-253 GCF_001483705.2 Eufriesea mexicana | reverse complement strand
GAGGGTAGCTTTGGTTTTCGTGCCTTACACAGTTACTCGGAGGACTCCTGCGACCTACATTGCCCTAGTATGCTCTGCTTGGTCCTGGGGAGGCCTGCAGTAGAAGTCTCAGCACGTCAGTTTGAGTTACGGTACGTTTGTTTAGGTTCTGTTAGCATGGTTGAGGTCTGGATAGATTTGATTTACGTGATGTACACTTCTTTTCGGTGGATCTCTGCGCTCCACTCTCCGCTAATATGTTCTGCTCCAATCT
>NW_017070686.1:0-253 GCF_001483705.2 Eufriesea mexicana | reverse complement strand
TACAGATGTATGGATGCATGTGTGTAAGGATTTATGGATGTATGTATGGATGTTTGTGTGGATATATGTATGGATGTATGGATGGATGTATGTATGGTTGTATGTACGGATGTACGCATGGATCTAAATATGGTCGTTTTTATGGATGTGTGTAGGGATGTATGTGTGGATGTATCTGAGGATGAATGTATGTATGTATGGATGAATGAATGTATGATTTTATGTTTGGATGTATGTTTTGATGTATGTATGG
>NW_017070685.1:0-253 GCF_001483705.2 Eufriesea mexicana | reverse complement strand
TTCTCTGGCAAGTAGATGGCTGTACTTGCCATTGGTTGAAGGAGTTAGGCGACCTATTCAGCAAGATATTACAGGTTGTAGGTTCTTACTAAGCCTATTCTCTGGAAACTAGGTGGCTGTGCTTTCCATTTGATTGAATGCGTTAGGCGATGTATTCACCAGGCTATAACAGCTTATAGATTTTGGATATACTTATCCTCTGGCAAGTAGATGTCTGTACTTGCCATTGGATTGATGGCGGTAGGCGATCTAC
>NW_017070684.1:0-253 GCF_001483705.2 Eufriesea mexicana | reverse complement strand
GACTTTCCTGCAGTACACTTCTATCCGGACGATACCTGCGCTCCACTGCGCCCTCCTTTATTCTGATTAGTCCTGGGAATGCCAGCAGCATTGGCCTCGGCACGTTATGTTGAGTTGTGCTAGGGGTGGTTTTGTTAGATTGGGTCAGGTAAAGATAGGGTATCTTCGACATTTTCGCTACACACTGAACTGAGGTGGATATCTACGCTATGCAGTGCTCTAGTATAGTTTGCTTTGTTCCAGTGAGGCCAGC
>NW_017070683.1:0-253 GCF_001483705.2 Eufriesea mexicana | reverse complement strand
ATAGATTTTCAATAGAACAATTCTCCGGCAAGTAGATGGCTGTACCTGCCATTGGATTGAAGGGGTTAGGCGACCTATTCACCAAGCTATGACAAGTTACATGTTTTGAATAGACTTATTCTCTGGCATGGAGATGGCTGAACTTGCCATTGGATTGAAGGCGTTATGAGATCTATTCACCAAGCTGTAGCAGGTTATAGGTTTCGAATAGACCACTTCTCTGGCAAGTAGATGGCCGTACTTGCCATTGGAT
>NW_017070682.1:0-253 GCF_001483705.2 Eufriesea mexicana | reverse complement strand
GGCCACAAGTAGTGGTCTCGTCGTATTCGGTTTATTTATGTAACGTTTGTATATGTTACGTTTCGCTAGCTTAGGATAGGTTACTTCGACTTTTGTGCTATACACTGCTATTCGTTGGATTTCTGCGGCTCTAATGTGATCTAATATGCGGAGGCCGTTAATGGAGGTCGCGGCAAGTTATGTTGTGGATAGCTACGTTTGGCAAGGTTAGGTTATGTCATTTTAAGTTAGGACATCTTGGGCTTCTGCGCTG
>NW_017070681.1:0-253 GCF_001483705.2 Eufriesea mexicana | reverse complement strand
AATATCACTGAACAGTTTAATGCAGCGGCTCGGGCGCTCGATTAGTGGACGTACCAACTACCGCACTGTCAATTGCAAGTGTATATAGCCGCAACGAAACCATATAATGATTGCTCAAGAGTGGCTGTCAGAAGGAAATTATCATTGGACAAATTCATCCAACAGCGAAATTAATGCGATGTTGGCTGTACTCAGTACTTATTCGTCAATTGTTAGTACCTCGAGCGATAATGCGTCAGATATTTTCACTCTA
>NW_017070680.1:0-253 GCF_001483705.2 Eufriesea mexicana | reverse complement strand
AGCGCGCAGAAATCCACCGAATAGAGTTGTATAGCACGAAAGTCGATGCTATCCTTCCAGAACTTATCATAACCGAACGTAAGAAAACGAAACCTAACACAACCTGACGCGTCAAGACGGATACTCCTGGCCTCCACAGAGCCAAGCAGGAAATATTAGATCTCAGTAGGGCGCAGATATCCACCGCATAGCTGCGTATAGCACAGAAGGCGAACCTGTCCTATCCTTACCTTTCCAAACGTAACAGATAAGA
>NW_017070679.1:0-253 GCF_001483705.2 Eufriesea mexicana | reverse complement strand
AAGCCAATAGAATCATTCCCCCTTATTTACGCAGAAAGGATAGCACACCACAATATTAGACGAAAAGGTCAATAGAATAGAACTTTTCAGTAAGATTCTGTTGCAATGCAATGGCTATAACAAACGAATAAGATCTCTCCTTCGAGTTTATGCGGAAAACCTTGCTCACCACGACATTTGTCGAAAAAGCCAATAAAATTTAACATTTCCGTCAGATTCTATTGCAATGCAATGGCTGTATCACACCTATAGA
>NW_017070678.1:0-253 GCF_001483705.2 Eufriesea mexicana | reverse complement strand
TAACTGATTCCGAATGCAAGATTGATGGTAACTGATTCCAGAGGCACGAGTGATGGTAACCGATGCTAAATGCACGATTGATGGTAACGGAATTCCAATCCACGAGTGATGGTAACCGATGCTAAATACACGAGTTAAGGTAACAGCTTCTAAACACACGATTGATGGTAACGGATTTCCAGCACGTATAATGGTAACGGATTTCCAATGCACGAGTGATGCTAACCGATGCTAAATGCACGGTTGATGGTAA
>NW_017070677.1:0-253 GCF_001483705.2 Eufriesea mexicana | reverse complement strand
ACAGGGACAAGCAGAATATACTAGAGCACAGTAGTGCGCAGAAATCCAACGCGTTGCAGCGAACAGGACAAAAGTCGAAGGTATCCTAATATAACCTGATCTAAGGTAACCGAAACGGACGTTGCGTAACTCAATTCAGGGTGCCGCGAACATTGCTGCTGGCATTACCGGGGCCAAGCACAATATAGTGGAGCACTTCAGAGCGCAGGAATCCACGGATAGCAGTGCATAGCACAAAAGCCTCAACTATCAT
>NW_017070676.1:0-253 GCF_001483705.2 Eufriesea mexicana | reverse complement strand
ATATATGGATGTGTGGATGTATGAAAGGATGGATGTATGTAAAGGTGGATGTATGGATGGATGAATGTAAGTATGCATTTATGGATGTCTCTATGGATGTATGTATGGTTGAGTGTATGGGTGTATGCACGGATGTATGGATGTGTGTATGGACGTATGTATGGGTGTACGTATGTATGGATGAGTGCACGGATGGATGGATTTATGGATGAATGGGTGTGTGGACGTATTGATGTATGGATGGATGGATTTA
>NW_017070675.1:0-253 GCF_001483705.2 Eufriesea mexicana | reverse complement strand
TTGCATACACGATAAAGTCGTGCTGCACCAGTCACAGTAGAGAATAATAACTGTAATAGTAGTAATTCCCGAGAAACTGCTCCTTGACTCAGAATAATTGAGACGACGAACATTCGATGTCCACGGAAAGAAATGGCCGTGTAAGTACTAGGGAATAAGCGTTGCAGCAGAAACTCTGGTGAATGGTTCTGTCAAGCCCGGCACGAACGTATTTATTTGGATCAGCCGAACGTATTCCGGTCACTCATATTTC
>NW_017070674.1:0-253 GCF_001483705.2 Eufriesea mexicana | reverse complement strand
CCATCCATACATCTGCCCATCCACAGATCCACCCATCCATACATCCATCGATCCATAAACATAACCATTCATACACACATCCATGTATACATCCATACATCCACACGACTATTCACCATAAACCCGACCATTCGTACCTTCATCATTCGATACGACCATCCATCCATCCATACATTCATATAGAAATCCGTACATCCATACATCCGTACATTCGTCCATCCGTACATCAATCCATCCACACTTTCGCCCATCC
>NW_017070673.1:0-253 GCF_001483705.2 Eufriesea mexicana | reverse complement strand
TGAATAGATCGCCTAACGCCTTCAATCCAATGGCAAGTATGTCCACCTACCTGCCAGGGAATAAGTCTATTCAAAATATATTATCTTTTATAGCATGGTGAATAGATCGCCTATCGCCATCAATCCAATGGCAGGTTCAGCCATGTACTTGCCACGGAATAAGTCTATTGAAAATCTATAACATGTTATTGCTTGGTGAATAGATCGCCTAGCACCTTCAATCCAATGGCAAGTACAGCCATCTACTTGCCAG
>NW_017070672.1:0-253 GCF_001483705.2 Eufriesea mexicana | reverse complement strand
AGAAATGTACAGCGCGAAAATCCACCGCGTGGCGGTATATATCACAAAAGTCGGAGCTACCCTGTCCTAACCTAACCAAACTTAACATGGCCATAGGTAATCTATCTCAACCTAACGTGCCGAGGCCACTATTGCAAGCCTCCCTAGAGCCAAGCATAACATACTAGAGGACAGTAGGGTGCAGGAGTCGACCGAAAAAGAGTCCATACCACGAAACTCAAAGAAATCCGAACCGAACCCTAACTAACGTAAC
>NW_017070671.1:0-253 GCF_001483705.2 Eufriesea mexicana | reverse complement strand
TACCCTGCTCTTTGGTGGAGATCTGCTCTCTAGTGTGCTCTGTTATCTTCTGCTTGGCTCTGCAGAGGTCACCAATATAAGGCTCGGTTCGATAAGTTTAGCTATACTTCGTTTGGTTGGCTTAGTCTAGGACAGGTTATATCAGGATATCTTTGTCTCTTGTGTAAGACACTGTCATTTGCAGGCTTTTTGTGCCCTACTTCGTTCTAGTATACTCTGCATGGCACTGGGTGGGCTAGCAAAAGCGTTCTCG
>NW_017070670.1:0-253 GCF_001483705.2 Eufriesea mexicana | reverse complement strand
GCAGATATCCATAGAATCGCAGTGTACAGCGAAGTGTCAAATATACCCAAATCTAACCAAAACGAACATATCCTAACCTGAAAAAGACTAAACGTAATGTGCCACAACAGCTATTGCTGCTCTCCACAGGGCCACGGAGCTTGCATTGCTGCATGGTAGAGGTCAGGGATCCACAGACTAACAGTGCATTGCACAAAAGTCAAAGCATTCCTGACAAAACATGGCCTAACCTAACCTGACCCAACGTAACCTA
>NW_017070669.1:0-253 GCF_001483705.2 Eufriesea mexicana | reverse complement strand
GCTCGTTAGGTTGAGATAGGTTACGCTTGGTGATGTAAATTTCGGCAATGGTAGGAGAGGAGAACATTGGCTTCTGTGCTTTACACAGCTATTCGGTGGGTTTCTGCTCACTACTATGCCCTAATATGCTCTGTTTGTTTCTGTGGTGCCAGCAATGGTGGTCTCGGATCTTCAGCTTGAGCTATTCCACGTTTGGTTACGTTGGTTACGTTAGTATGGCTTAGGTTTGGATAGCTCTGACTTTCGTGGTATA
>NW_017070668.1:0-253 GCF_001483705.2 Eufriesea mexicana | reverse complement strand
ATGGCTGTACTTGCCATTGGATTGAAGGCGTTAGGAGATCTATTCACCAATCTGTAACAGGTTGTAGATTACGAATAGACCCCTTCTCTGTCAAGTAGATGGCTGTTCTTGCCATTAGATTGAAGGCGTTATGCGATCTAATCACTAAACTATGGCAGCTGTTAGATTCTGATTAGACTCATACTCAGGCAAGTAGACGGTTGTACTTGCCATTGGATTGAACATGATAGGCGTCCTATTCGCCAAGCTATAA
>NW_017070667.1:0-253 GCF_001483705.2 Eufriesea mexicana | reverse complement strand
ATCCTTATTTATGCAAGAATGTCAGCTCACCACGATATTAGTCGAAAATGTCAGTAAAATTGTTTTTCCATGCAGATTCCAGATCATTGCAATGGCTATAGCACGCCAAAAGAACCTTTCCCCCTTATTTATGAAGGAGAGTTAGCTCACCATGTTATTAGTCGAAAATGTCTATAAAATTGAACTTACAAGGCAGATTCTAGAGCAGTGCATGGCTATAGCAATACAAAAGGATATTTCCTCCTTGCTCATG
>NW_017070666.1:0-253 GCF_001483705.2 Eufriesea mexicana | reverse complement strand
CGACGAACGTTTTCCTGATGAGTCTGATCTTCGTCCTATCACCTCACTTTCTCTTGCTTTCTCTTTTATCGCCCTTTTCCGCTTAGGGTCCTGAAATGTTTGACACTACACAGTCGATACGAATTTAAAGGAAAAAAAGGAACAAACGAGAGACTCCTGGTATCTGTTTTTACCGCAGCTTCGAACATGTTTGTCACCGTGTACACCTGCAAGTCACTTAGATCTCGATTGGCAGGTAAAAAGCTTGCTACGG
>NW_017070665.1:0-253 GCF_001483705.2 Eufriesea mexicana | reverse complement strand
AAACAGTATCTACAGAATATTATAACATAGAACAATAAAATATTTAAAATTCTTGTTTAAAACAGGATTTTAAATAAATTATGCGAATAAATACCATACAAGTTACACTCAGTAAAGAATATTAAATAAATAAATTAATAATATCAAATATTAATTAATTATCACAATATATATTATAAAATATACGTTAATTATTGCAATAATTATTTAATAATATTAAATATTGATTAATTATTAAATAAAAATTAACAAA
>NW_017070664.1:0-253 GCF_001483705.2 Eufriesea mexicana | reverse complement strand
AATCTTCTTGCCACCGACTAGGTCTATTCGAAATCTATAATCTGTTACAGCTTGGGGAATAGACCGCCTAACGCCTTCAATCCAATGGCACATGCGGCCTTCTACTTGCCATAGCATAGGTCTATTCAAAGTCTGTATCCTGTTATAGCTTGGTGAACAGATCGCCTAACGCCTTCAAGCCAATGGCAATTACAGCCATCTACTTGCAAGGGAATAGGGCTATTCAAGATCTATGATCTGTTATAGCTTGGAG
>NW_017070663.1:0-253 GCF_001483705.2 Eufriesea mexicana | reverse complement strand
ATCTATTATTACTCAAACTTCTATCTTAACCTAAAGTTTATTGTGTTACAATATTCTTCTTCATCTATCTTTATTAAATATTAAATTAGTATACCATATGATATCTGTATTGTAAGTTGTTTATAACGATAACTCGACTATTAAAAATGCAATTTTAAATAACTGTTATTATTAAAATATATTCTTCATGTATAGCTAATATTCTAATCTTTTAAAATATTTATCAAGTAATATTTTAAAAAGTTATATTTTT
>NW_017070662.1:0-253 GCF_001483705.2 Eufriesea mexicana | reverse complement strand
AAATTTTATTTACAATTGTTTATTTACAATGTTTTCATAGACGAAAAATGAATACGAAATAAATTGAAGAACTAGCAGAACTATTCGACGGGAATCGAACTCGGGTCCTTCGGCATCGCAATTCTGGACTCTCACCGTTATGCCACGACCACACTTATAAAACTTTAAGTATTGAGCCTTAATGAACGTTGTAAGAAAAATTTAATCATAAATATCTTAAATACTATTGAGTAGTTGCAGCTATAATAATATA
>NW_017070661.1:0-253 GCF_001483705.2 Eufriesea mexicana | reverse complement strand
ACCTATCGTTGCATGACCGCTATTGCTGGCCTCCTCAAGGTCGAGCAGAGTGTAGTTGTGCGCGGCCGAGCGCAGAAAGGCACCAAACTACAATGTATAGGATAAATGTCAATTACACCCTGACCTACGCAGTCCTAACATAACCTAACCGAGCGTGGGATATCAAAAGCTAACGTGCCGCGACCACGACTCCTGGCTTCCCCAGAGACAAGCAGAACATACTAGAGCACAGTAGAGCGCAGAATTCCACCCA
>NW_017070660.1:0-253 GCF_001483705.2 Eufriesea mexicana | reverse complement strand
TGAATAAAATAAGTACCTGAATCTTTGTTCCCCTGGCATTGACAGTAACGAAATAGATCTTCCAAATGGAATGCGTTTTCACTCGATTAATTAATAATACGTTTAATAGCAACAGATGATATTAATAAGATTTCTCGATAAATAATGTGAATTTTTCAACTATAGTTAGTAAACAATTTCATTAAAAATTCCTTATTAAATAAGAAACTGTAGAAATAGGAATAATAAGGAACAGAATATAATATTAACTTCC
>NW_017070659.1:0-253 GCF_001483705.2 Eufriesea mexicana | reverse complement strand
GTGAAAGATATCCCTACCAAACCAGATCTAACCCAACCGATCCAAACGTAAAATTGCACAGCCCAGCTTGCAGAGACCTCAATTGCTAGCATCGGTAAAGCACAGCAGAACGCTTGAGAGCACCGTAGAGCGCGGAAATCCGGCGAATAGCAATGTATAGCACAAAAATCAGGGCCATCCCAACCAAACGTAGCCTAACCTAACCTAGCGGAACGTAAAATAACTCAACATGATGAGCTACGACCGCAATTGT
>NW_017070658.1:0-253 GCF_001483705.2 Eufriesea mexicana | reverse complement strand
TAAAATTGAATTTTCCTGCCAGAGACCATACCATTGCAATGGCTATAGCACGACAATACAACCTTTCCCCCTTACTTATGCAAGGAAGTGAGGTCACCACGATATTAGTCAACAATGTTAATAAAATTGAACTTTCCTGCCATATTCTATAGCATTGCGACGGCCATAGCAGGACAATAGTTTCTTTCCACCTTACTTACGCTAGGAAGTTAGCTCACCACGATATTAGTCGAAAATGTCAACAAAATTGTAT
>NW_017070657.1:0-253 GCF_001483705.2 Eufriesea mexicana | reverse complement strand
TCTACTTGCCAGAGAATAGGTCTATTCAAAATCTATAATCTGTTATAGCTAGGCGTATAGAGCCCATAACGCCTTCAATCCAATGGCAATTACTGCCATCTACTAGCCTGAGAATCGGTCTATGCAAAATCTATAATCTTTTATAGCTTGGTGAATAGATCGCCAACCGCCTTCAATCCAATGAAAAGATGAGCCATCTACTTGCCAGAGAATAGGTCTATTCAAAATCTATAATCTGTTATAGCTAGGCGTA
>NW_017070656.1:0-253 GCF_001483705.2 Eufriesea mexicana | reverse complement strand
CGTGCCTGAAAGAGTTAAGGAGGAATCTTGCTGTAGAACTCTGAAAATGTTCGTATCTTTGGGAATTTTTTTCGAAAAACGTATTTAATTGATCGATTTGAAAATTATGGGGTTTTATTAAGTAACTGTAAGAGTATACAAAATATTATTTTTGCATTTTAAAAATTGTCGCAATTTTGAGTTATAATATGGTATTTGTAGCGCCTCGATGACGAGATTTGAAATTGGCGGGAACTGTAGATCCTCCCCTATT
>NW_017070655.1:0-253 GCF_001483705.2 Eufriesea mexicana | reverse complement strand
TTGTGGATCTTTCAATGGATTATAAATTACTTTACAATTTCTTTCGATTATATGTAAAAGTTTAGAAATAGTAAAATTTTGACTTTTCTATTAAACGAGTTTCGTAATTTCCATTTCATTTAATTTATTTCCATGACCTATACTGATAATTCTTTATAGCACGTGACACTTTGTAGCACCCTACTTGTTTTCTGTTTCGAAACGAACTACTGACTAATTTCGAAACAAAGTTCAACTATGATTGCGGCTTTGA
>NW_017070654.1:0-253 GCF_001483705.2 Eufriesea mexicana | reverse complement strand
CACCCATCCCTCCGTCCATCCATAAATCCATCCAACCATACATCCATCCATCCATCCACACTACCGTCCATCCATACATTCATCCATACAAACAACCATATTACATACAAACATCCATGCATACATCCACACATATATCCATACAAACATACATACATACATCCTTACATCCATACATTCATGCATCGATACATCTGTACATCAATACACCCGTCCATCCATATGTTCTTCCATCCGTCGATGCGTCCATCCA
>NW_017070653.1:0-253 GCF_001483705.2 Eufriesea mexicana | reverse complement strand
TTCGTTGGATACCTGCGCTCCACTCTGCCTCGGAACGTTCCGCTTGGAACTAGGGTGGCCAACAATAGTGGTCTAGGCACGCTAGGCTTGATTATATTGCACTTGGTTGTGCCACGTTTGTTTGCGTTAAGACAGGGTAACTTCCACTTTTGCACTATACACCACTGTTCGTTGCAATTCAGCACTCTGCTATGTTCTAGTATATTCTGTTTGGTACTTGCGATGCCAGAAATAGTGGTCTCGGCTCGCTAGG
>NW_017070652.1:0-253 GCF_001483705.2 Eufriesea mexicana | reverse complement strand
TATTGACATTTTCGGCTAATATCGTGGTGAGTTAACTTTATCGCATAAATGCGAAGGAAAGACCCTATTGGCGTGCTATAGGCTTTGCAATGCTATAGAGTCTGGCTGGAAAATTCAATATTATTGACATTTTCGACTATTATCGATGTGAGCCACCCTTCTTCCCTAAATAAGCTGGGTAGATTCTATCGGCGTGCTATAGTCCTTGCAATGATATAGGATGTGGTTGGAAAAATCAATTTTATTGACATTT
>NW_017070651.1:0-253 GCF_001483705.2 Eufriesea mexicana | reverse complement strand
CTATTCAGCGAATTTCTACGCTCCACTGTGCTCTAGTATACGCTGCTTGGCTATGGTGAGCTAACAATAGTGTTCGCTGTACGTTACGTTGAGTTTGGCTACGACAGATTACGCAATGCTAGTCCGTGCTGGGTTTTGATATCTTCCAATTTTCTCCTGTACACAGCTGTCCGATGGATTTCTGCTCCCTAGCTTCCTCTAATACGTTCTGCTCGGCTCTGTGTACATCAGTAATACTGGTGGCAGCACGTTA
>NW_017070650.1:0-253 GCF_001483705.2 Eufriesea mexicana | reverse complement strand
AGTTAGGTTAGGCGGGGTAGTTTGACTTTAGCGCTATGGTCTGCTATTAAGTGGATTTCAGAGCCATACAGTGATCTTATGCTCTCAGCTTGGCTCTCGGAAGGCCAGCAATGGTGGACTCGGCGCGTAGGGTTCCGTCAGGTTACGTTCGGTTAGGTTGGCTTAAGATAAGTTTGGCTAGGGCAGTTTATTAGTTAGGGTAGGCTAGTTTGGTAGGGTATCTGCGCCCTACAGTACCATAATATTCTCAGCG
>NW_017070649.1:0-253 GCF_001483705.2 Eufriesea mexicana | reverse complement strand
GGATTGCAATGCCTATAGCTTACCAACAATATCTTTCCTCTTGATTTATGGAACATAGTCAGCTCAACACGGTTTTAGTCGAAAATGCGAATAAAATTGAAATTTCCGGCCAGATTCTTCAGCATTGCAATGGCTACAGCATGCCAAAAGGATCTTTCCTCCGTACTTATGCAAGGAAGCTAGCACAGCACGGTGTTAGTCGAAAATTTCATTGAAATTGAATTTTCCAGCCAGGTTCTATAGCATTGCAATG
>NW_017070648.1:0-253 GCF_001483705.2 Eufriesea mexicana | reverse complement strand
TTTTCAGATAATATCGCCGTGTGCTGACTTTCTTGCATAAATAAGATGGAAAGATGCTATTGGCGTGCTATAGCCGTTGCAGTGCCATAGTACCTGGCTGGAAAATATAATTATATATACAGTTGCGACTGATATCGGGGTGAGCTAGCTTTCTTGCATAAATAAGGAGGAAAGATTCTATTGGCGTCCAATAGCTATTGCAATGCTATAGAATCTGCATGGAAATTTCAATTTTATTGACATATTCAAATAA
>NW_017070647.1:0-253 GCF_001483705.2 Eufriesea mexicana | reverse complement strand
GTCAAGACACAATTGAGGTCAGAAAAGAATATTTAATCTTTGAACAAATATCTCGAAATCAGAGTTGGAGTTATTTAGAGTGCAGTTTTCAGGGTGTAGTGGAATACAGCGAAGTGATAGTTGCAAATGGTCGATTAAGAAGTAGGATGTCGGTTGTGGAAAATGCACAGCTGTAATCCAAAGCTGCTCGGGGGCTTTCTGCAACGATAATGCGTACAGAAAATTGGTCCCAGAAGGGGTGACATATAAAGGA
>NW_017070646.1:0-253 GCF_001483705.2 Eufriesea mexicana | reverse complement strand
GTGTGTTCTAATATGCTCTGCTTGTCTCTGAGAATGCCACCAAATAGCGGTATCCGCACGGTACGTTGGGTTATGCCACGTTCGGTTGGGATTGGTTATGCCAGGCTTGGTTACGGTATCCTCGACATCTGTGCTATACACTCATAAACGGTGGATTTCTGCGCTCTACATTGCTTTAATATACTCTGCACAACTCTGGGGAAGCTAGCAATAGCGGCTAAGGCACGTTAGGTTGGGTTAGGACACGTTCGAT
>NW_017070645.1:0-253 GCF_001483705.2 Eufriesea mexicana | reverse complement strand
CTGAGGTTACCTGACCTGACCTGACCTGTCCTGACTTTAACCGACCCTACCTGCCCTGACCTGGCCTGACTGACCTGACCTGACCTGTCCTGACACGACCTTGCCTGGCCTGTCCTGATCTGACCTGACATGACATGACATGGTCTGAAGTGAACTGACCTGAACTGACCTGACCCGACCTGACATGACGCGACCTAACCGTATATGATCTGGCCTGGCATGGCCTGACCTGACCTGACCTGACATGATCTGA
>NW_017070644.1:0-253 GCF_001483705.2 Eufriesea mexicana | reverse complement strand
CATAAACAAGAAGGAAAGATTCTATAGGCGTGCAATAGCCATTGCAATGCTATAGAATCTGGCCGGAAAGATAAATTTTATTGTCATTTTCGATTAATATCGTGGTGAGACAGCATCCTTGCATAAGTAAGGAGGGAGAACCCATCTGGCCTGCTATAGCCATTGCAATGCTGCTGAATCGGCCTGGAAAATCAATTTTATTGACATTTCCGACTAATATCGTGGTGAGCTAGCTTCCTTGCATAAGTATGGA
>NW_017070643.1:0-253 GCF_001483705.2 Eufriesea mexicana | reverse complement strand
TTCGACTGATATCGTAGTGAGCTATCTTCCTTGCATAAGTATGGAGGAAAGATCCCTTTGGCGCGCTGTAGCCATTGCAATGCTGTAGAATCTGGCTGGAAAGCTCAATTTTATTGACATTTTCGACTATTACCGTGGTGAGCGAACTTTCTTGCATTAGCAAGGAGGAAAGCTTATATTGGCAAGGTACAACCATTGCAATGCTATAGAATCTTGCTGGAAAATTTAATTTTATTGACATTTTCGTCTAATA
>NW_017070642.1:0-253 GCF_001483705.2 Eufriesea mexicana | reverse complement strand
TACGGCTTGTATATGCAGAAAAGCTTGTTCAAAACGATATTTCTCGGAGATTTCATTAAAATACAGCATTTCAGGCAAATTCTACTTCAATGCAATGGCTATCGCTAACCAATAGGATCTCTTCTCCTTATTTATGCAGTAAGTTTGCTGACAACGATAATAGTCGAATGTGTCAATAAAATTGAACTTCTCTGTCAGACTCTATTGCATTGGCATGGCTATAACAAACCAATAGCATCTTTCCTCCTTATTT
>NW_017070641.1:0-253 GCF_001483705.2 Eufriesea mexicana | reverse complement strand
TCAGAGCACAGTGGAGGGCAGGAATCCGCCGAAGAGCACTCTACAGCGCAAAAGTCTTAGCAATGCCCTCCTAACGTAAGCGATCATAACGAAACCAATCGTAACGTATCCCAACCTAACGTGACAAGACCACTATAGCTGGCCTCCTCAGAGCCAAGCGGACAATATTATAGAAGAGCAGAGAGCAGACGCCCATAGGATCACAGTGTATTGCAGAAAATTCGAAACTACCCAAACCTAACTATAGCTAACA
>NW_017070640.1:0-253 GCF_001483705.2 Eufriesea mexicana | reverse complement strand
CTCAATCCAATGGTAGGTATAGCCATCTACTTACCATATAATAAGTCTATTCAAAATCTATAAACTGCTATAGTTTGACGAATAGATCACCTAACGTTCTCAATCAAATGGTAGGTATAGTCATCTACTTACCATAGAATATGTCTATTAAAAAATCATAACCTGTTATAACTCGGTGAATAGATCATCCAACGATCTCAATCCAATGGTAGGTATAGCCATCTACTTGCCATAGAATAAGTCTATTCAAAAT
>NW_017070639.1:0-253 GCF_001483705.2 Eufriesea mexicana | reverse complement strand
AAAAGTTCAATACTATTGACATTTTCGACTAATATTGATGTGAGCAGTCTTTTCTGCGTAAACCACGAGGTAAGGTTCTACTGGTGTGCTATGGCCACAGCATTGCAATGGAATCTGACTGAAAAGCTCTATTGTAATATCAATTTCGACTACTATCGTGGTGAGCAAGATATTCTACATAAATAAGGACGAAAGATCCTATTGGTTTGCTATGGCCATTGCGATGCAATATAATCTGACTGAAAAGTTCAAT
>NW_017070638.1:0-253 GCF_001483705.2 Eufriesea mexicana | reverse complement strand
TAATAACGCTTGTAATTTTTTGCGAAGGGAACTAAGCGAAACGATAGCACTTATCTTAATTCTCGTGGCCGGTGACTATAACCACCCGTAGTAGCGAAAGGGATAAAAAAAATATTCGAATACACATTTTACTATGGCGAGAAAAGCTAAAGAAACTAACTTAGATATAAGAAATTTAGTAACTCATCATTGGAAAACTGAAAAATTATATAGAGGAATTGGAAATGTCATAAACAAACGTTTTTCAACCGCC
>NW_017070637.1:0-253 GCF_001483705.2 Eufriesea mexicana | reverse complement strand
GTAGAACCTACCCTCCTTATTTATGCAATAAAGCTAGCTCACTACGATGTTAGTCGAAATTGTAGATAAATTTGTATTTTCCAACCACATTCAGTATCAATGCAATAGCTATAGCAATCAAAAAGCATCCTTCCTCCTTACTTGTGCAGGGAAGTTAGCTCACCACGATATTAGTCGAAAATGTCAATGCAATTGAATTTTCCTTCCAGATTCTACAGCATTGCAATGGCTATAGCTAGCCAATAGGATCTCT
>NW_017070636.1:0-253 GCF_001483705.2 Eufriesea mexicana | reverse complement strand
TGTACATATGCATGAATGTATGGATGGGTGGATTGATGGGTGGATGGATGTATCGATGATTGGAGGGATGAGTGTATGGGTGGGTGGATGTATGGTTGCGTGTATGGAAGGACGTATGTATGGATATATGTATGGACGTATGCATGGGTGTTTGTACGGATGTATGAACATATGTGTGGAGGGATGTATGGATGGTTGGTCGTATGGATGGATGGTTGTGCGGATGGATGTATGCATGGATGTATGGATGTAG
>NW_017070635.1:0-253 GCF_001483705.2 Eufriesea mexicana | reverse complement strand
TTCCAGTAATATTTTCCAAACTATTCGACATCGTTTCTGCCGTTCGTATCATTTCCCATTTCCCATCATCATCGATCTGCGAAGCCCAACAACGCATTAGATCTCAGAGACGTTGGAGTGGAAAGGAACTCCGTGGAGAACGGGAGAAGCAATTATCTGCATTAAATCGGTATCTCTTTCCCCCGGCAGCTATATCAGAAAATCTCAAATTTGATTATCTCTATGTAATACTACTGTTGCAAATTTTGACATT
>NW_017070634.1:0-253 GCF_001483705.2 Eufriesea mexicana | reverse complement strand
TTAGGCTTGGTAAGGATACCTTCGACTTTTATGCTATTCAGTGCAATACGGTCGTTTTCTACATCCAACTGTGCTCCAGTATGTCCGGCTAGGCTCTGAGAGTGACTACAATGGTGGTATCGGCACCTTACGCTGTGTTAGGCTACGTTTGGTTGGTTTAGGTTATGACAGCTTACGGAAGGTTATCTTCACTTTTGCGCTTCACGCTGCAACTCAGCGGATTTCTGTGCTCTCGTATATCCTGCTTGTCTCT
>NW_017070633.1:0-253 GCF_001483705.2 Eufriesea mexicana | reverse complement strand
TGTGTTCTGCTTGGCACTGTGGATGGCAGCGATAGCTGTCGCGTCACGTTAGGTTGAGATAGGATACGTTTGGTTAGTTTCGGTTAGACGTAGTTTGGTCAGCGTAGCTCCGACTCTCGTGCTATACACAGTTTATCCGATGATTCCTTCAATCCACTGCGTTCTACTATAATCGGCCTGACTCTGGGGTGGCCAGCAACATTGGCCGCGGCACGTGTCCTTGAATTTGCCTAGGTTAGGTTTGGTTACGTTA
>NW_017070632.1:0-253 GCF_001483705.2 Eufriesea mexicana | reverse complement strand
GCAAGAGCTTAGCAGAGTGAAGCGGAGCAGTGTATAACTCTGAAATCGTTCGAACAGCAGTGCACAGCACACAATACAAAGCTAGCCTAACCAAACCACCCAAACCTAACCTAGTCAGGCGTAACGTCATTCAATCTAATCAGCCGAGAGCACTTCTCCTGGCGTCAGCAGAGACAAGCAGATTGTGATATCGCACAGGAGAGCGCAGATGGTCATAGAACAGCTGTGTGTAGCACAAAAGTGAAAGCAATCG
>NW_017070631.1:0-253 GCF_001483705.2 Eufriesea mexicana | reverse complement strand
GTGTTCGTGGCACGTCATTTTGAGTTAGGTTACGTTTGGTTACGTTAGGGTATCCTAGGTTTGGTCAGGATAGCTTCGATTTTCGTGCTATACAAAGCTATTCCGCGGATTGGTGTGATATATGGCGCTCTACGACATTCTGCCTGGCCCTGGGGAAGCCAGGAGCATGGGTATCGTCGCGCTATGTTGGGATATGCTATGCTTGGTTAGGTTATATTAGGTCAGGTCTGGTTAGGTATCTTCGACTCTTGTG
>NW_017070630.1:0-253 GCF_001483705.2 Eufriesea mexicana | reverse complement strand
GCGTCCACAATTGCTGCCCTCATGATAGTCGAGCAGAGTATAGAAGAGCAATGTAGAGCTCAGAAATCTACCGAGTTACATCGTGTAGCACAAAAGTCTAAGAAACCCTGTCCTAACCTAACCAAACGTTACATAACCGAAAGTTGCTTAACTAAAACTAACGCGCCGATGCCACTACTGCTTGCATCCACATAGCCAAGCAGAACATGCTAAAGTGCAGTAGATCGCAGTAATCGACCGCATTGCAGTGTGT
>NW_017070629.1:0-253 GCF_001483705.2 Eufriesea mexicana | reverse complement strand
ATACTATAGCAATGCATTGGCTATAGCACGCCAATTGAATCTTTCCTCCTTATTAATGCAAGAGAATTAGCTCACAACAAGATTATTCGGAAATGTCACTAAAATTGAATTTTCAGCTTGATGTTCTTGCAATGCAATAGCTATAGCACGCCAGTAGAATCTACCCGCCTTATTTATGCATTAAAGTTATCTCACCACGATATTAGTCGAAAATGTCAATAAAATTGCATTTTCCAGGAAGATTCTATAGCGT
>NW_017070628.1:0-253 GCF_001483705.2 Eufriesea mexicana | reverse complement strand
GAGTATCGTACTGTACTCCTTGGAATAAGCTTATCAACGATGATTTCGCGTTCGTACCATTTCTAGAGTGACATAATACGTATCCATTATCTCTCACTACATTAAAAATTGACAAAGCTGAAATGAGAGCAGCCATCGTCCCAGCAATGTGGCCGTTGGAATACTTTGTTCGCAGATTATGTAAATTCCGAAGCAAGACAGCAATATTCAGTGCATACTCTGGTTACGGCATGAGAAATTACCTGCTGGCGGT
>NW_017070627.1:0-253 GCF_001483705.2 Eufriesea mexicana | reverse complement strand
GTAATGTATAGCGCAGAAATCCGCAGAATTGCATTGTGTAGCACAAAAGTAAAGCCACACTGTTCTAAACAAATCAAACGTAACATAATCAAACGCAACGTAACTCAGACAATCGTGCTGAGACCTATATCGCTGGGATCCCCATGTCCAAGCAGAATAAACAAGAGCAAAGCAGAGCGCAGAAATCCATCGAATAGCAGTGTATAGCACAAAGGTCAAATCCATAGTAACCAAACTTAACTCAACGTAACCT
>NW_017070626.1:0-253 GCF_001483705.2 Eufriesea mexicana | reverse complement strand
TACGTCCATAGGTATATCCATACATAAATCCGTACATACATCCATACATGCATAAATCCATACATGCATACATGCATACATACATCCATCCATACATCCATCCGTCCATATATACATTAATCCATTCATTCGTACTTCCATCCATCGATACATCCATCCATACATACATCCAACAGCACATCGATCCATTCATCCATTCATACATACATCCATACATACATACATACATACATACAACCTTACATGAATACAT
>NW_017070625.1:0-253 GCF_001483705.2 Eufriesea mexicana | reverse complement strand
CTATGCTCTAGAATATTCTGATCGGCTGCGCGGAGGCCAGCAATGGTGGTCTCGACACGTTATGCTCGGTTAGGTTCCGTTTGGTTATGATAGGTTTAGCTGGGTTTAGTGGAGGATAGATCTGACCTTTGTGCTATACACTGATGTTGGGTGGACATCTGCGCTCTACTGTTGTATAATATGCTCTGCGAAGGTTTGGGACGCCAGCAATAGTGTCCGCGGCACGCCCGGTTTGGTTAGGTTTGGTGAAGTG
>NW_017070624.1:0-253 GCF_001483705.2 Eufriesea mexicana | reverse complement strand
GACGCCCGCGAGTGGTTCAGGTTGGCCTGGAGCACCATGGACGACCTGAAAGTTAGGCTGTGTGCATGGCCTCCTCCTAGCCCCCCTTCCTTTGGGCCGCCTGCGGGCCCGGTGCTCCGCCGGTCAGCGGGCCCTTCGCGGTAGCGTTCGCGGAGACGGAATTCGCGGAAGCAGATTTCGAATTGGCGCTCACAGGCGCCGAGGCGGACACGGCGCCTGGCGAGCCGCGCAGTTTGCCTTTGGCGGGCAGCAC
>NW_017070623.1:0-253 GCF_001483705.2 Eufriesea mexicana | reverse complement strand
CTGACCTTACCTGGCCTGACATGGCCTGGCGTGAGGTTACCTAACCTATCCTGGCCTTACCTGTCCTCTCCTGACATGACCTGTCCCGACTTCACCTGGCGTGACCTGACCTAACCTGACCAACCTGGAACGTCGTAGCCTGCCCTGTCTTGAAGTGACATTACGCGCCGTTACGTTACCTGGCCTGGCGTGGCCTGATCTGACCTAACCTAACCTCTAATCCGAATAGATCTGGTCTGGCATGACCTGGTCA
>NW_017070622.1:0-253 GCF_001483705.2 Eufriesea mexicana | reverse complement strand
TTGCAGTATATAGCATGAAAGTGAAAGATATCCTAACTTAACCTGTCATGACCTAACCTAACCGTACGTAACTCAACACAACATGAGGTGCCGAGACTAATACTGCTGGCACTCCCACAGCCAAGCTGAACATGCTAGAGCGCGATAGAATGCTGGAACCCTCAGAGTAGCACTGTATATCAAAAAGACCGAGCTATCCTGACCCAACGTATTCAAATGCTTAGTATAAGCTAACGCAGCATAACATAGCCTA
>NW_017070621.1:0-253 GCF_001483705.2 Eufriesea mexicana | reverse complement strand
ATACTATAGAATCTGGCTCGAAAATTCAATTTCATTGCCATTTTCGACTAATATCGTGGTGAGTTTACTTTCTTTGATAAATGAGGAGGAAAGATTCTATTGGCGTGCTTCTGCCATTGCGGTGCTATAGAATCCTTCTGGAAATTTCAATTCTATTAACATTTTCGACTAATATCGTGGTGAGCTTACATTCTTTGATAAATGAGGAGGAAAGATTCTATTGGCGTGCTTCAGCCATTGCGGTGCTATAGAA
>NW_017070620.1:0-253 GCF_001483705.2 Eufriesea mexicana | reverse complement strand
CGGTGGGCTAACTTTCTTGGATGAATATGGACGAAAGATTCTATTGACGTGCTATAGCTAATTTCAATGCTATAGAATCTGTCTCTAAAATTCAATTTTATTAACATTTTCGGCTGATATCGTGGTGAGCTAACTTCCTTGTATAAATAAGGAGGAAAGATTCTCTTGGAACGCTATAGCCATTGCAGTGCTATAGATTCTGGCTGGAAAGTTTAATTTTATTAACAATTTCGACTAATATCGTAGTGTGGTA
>NW_017070619.1:0-253 GCF_001483705.2 Eufriesea mexicana | reverse complement strand
TAATGTGTTCTGCTCGGCCCTGGGAAGGACAGCAATAGTGGCCCTTCCGCGTTATGCTGCGGTCGGCAACGTTCGGTTAGGTTAAGTTAGGCCAGGTGAGGTTAGGATGCCTTTGAATCTTGCGCTATACACTAAAACGCGGCGGATGACTGTGATCTACTGTGCTCTAGTATGTTCTGCTTGGTTCTGCGTTGTCAGCAACATGGTGTAGGGCGGTTAGTTGGAGTGTGATTAGGTTTGGTTATTCTATGTG
>NW_017070618.1:0-253 GCF_001483705.2 Eufriesea mexicana | reverse complement strand
TCTCACAGATATCCGCCTGAGAGCAGTGCATAGCATGAAAGTCAAAGGTATCCTAACCGAAATTAACCTCACATAAAGTAATCAAGCTTAGCCTAACTAAACGAAACGTGCCGCGACTATAATTTCTGGCCTCCACAGATCCATGCAGAGCATATTAGAGCACATTAGGACGCAGAAATCGACGGAATAACGGTGTATAGCGCAAAGGTCAAAGTAGCCTATCCTAACCTAGCCAAACGTAACATAAACAGAC
>NW_017070617.1:0-253 GCF_001483705.2 Eufriesea mexicana | reverse complement strand
ATTAGAGGATTTAAGAGCGCAGAAATCCGTAGATTTGCAGTGTATGCACTAGATTCATAGCCATCCTACCATAACCTTACCAAACGTACACAGCCAAGAGCAACCTGACAAAACCTGACGTGCCAAGACCAGTATTGATGGCCTCCCCAGTGCCAGGCAGGACACATTAGAGGAGAGAACAGCGTAGAAATCTATATCACCGCAGTGTATAGCGGAGAAGTTAAGGCCACCCAAGCGCAACCCAAACCAACGT
>NW_017070616.1:0-253 GCF_001483705.2 Eufriesea mexicana | reverse complement strand
AGTGTAGAACACGAAAGACAAAGCTATCAAAGCCTAACCCAGACAAAGGTTGCCTAACCAAACCTAGCCTAACGAAACCTAACGTGCGACGACCACTTTTCCTGGCCTCACCAGGGTCTAGCAGATTAGAATAGAGCACACTGGTGGCCAGGAATCCACCGAGTAGCTGTGTGTAGCACGAACGCCGGAGCTACCTTAACCAAACATATCCTAGCCTATCCTAACCAAGCGTAACATGTCTCAACCCAGCGTG
>NW_017070615.1:0-253 GCF_001483705.2 Eufriesea mexicana | reverse complement strand
TTCGGCTAATATCGTGGTGAGCTAGCTTTAATGCATAAATAAGCAGGAAAGACTCTATTGGCGTGCTGTAGCTATTGCAGTGCTATAGAGCCTGGCTGGAAAATTCAATTTTAATGACATCTTCGACTAATAACGTAGTGACCGTGCTTTCCTGTATATATAAGGAGGAAAGATTCTCCTCGCGTGGTGAAGCTACTGCAATGCTATAGAATCTGGCTGGAAAATTCAATTTTATTGACGTTTTCGACTAATA
>NW_017070614.1:0-253 GCF_001483705.2 Eufriesea mexicana | reverse complement strand
CTAGCTTAGTTTAGGCACTTTTGGGTAAGGACATGATTGACTCTTGTGCTATACGCTGCTATTCCGGTGGCTCCCTGTGCCTTACTGTGCTCTATTATATTATGCTAGTCTCTGTGGATTCCAGCCATAGCGTTCTCGGTACGTTCGGTTAAGGTAGGATACGTTTAATTGTACTACGTTCGGACAGATAGGGACAGAGGAGCTTTGACTTTTGTGCTTTTCACTGCAATGCGGTCCCTTTCTACGCTCTACT
>NW_017070613.1:0-253 GCF_001483705.2 Eufriesea mexicana | reverse complement strand
TGTATAGTACGGTTATGGATCGGTACATTAACAATTTGCAGTGCGGTACTTGTTACATCCACAAACAGAGCACAGTAGCCATTGGATTAATCTACCCATTGACTCCTTGTACCCAGGGACGATCCTAGAATGGTTAATGGATAGATTAAATATCGGTAGAGGTATAGATAGTAGACAGAACATAACAGGCTGTAGCTGTCTACATAATATTATAGCGTTTGGATTAATCTGTTCCCTGATTATCTGTGTTCTT
>NW_017070612.1:0-253 GCF_001483705.2 Eufriesea mexicana | reverse complement strand
GGTTGATTTTTGCGCTCTACTGTGCTCCAGAATGTGCTGCTGGGCTCCAGGAGGAGCAGCAATCGCGGTCTCGGCACGTTAGTGTTAGATATGCTATGATTGGTTATGCTCCGTTTGTTCGGGTTTGGTATGGGTAGCTTTAACTTTTCTGATATACACTGCGATTCTATGGATTTATGCGTTCTACTCGCCACTAAGGGGCTCTGCTTGGCTCTCGGAAGGCCAGCAATTGTGATCGCTTCACGTTAGGTTG
>NW_017070611.1:0-253 GCF_001483705.2 Eufriesea mexicana | reverse complement strand
TGGATTACTGCTCTCTGCTGTGATGTAGTATATTATGCTTGGCTCTGGTGAGGCAGGCAATGGTGGTCTCGGCGCGTTAGGTTTTGATAGGCAACGTTCCTTTGTGTTAGGTTTGGCTGTGTTTCGATATGGTTGCGTCGACCATTGTGCTATGCACTGCGATTCTATGTACTTCTGCGCTCCACTCTCCTCTAATATGTTCTGCTTGGCTCTGTGGAGGGCAGCAAGGGTGGTCTCATCGCGTTAGGAATAG
>NW_017070610.1:0-253 GCF_001483705.2 Eufriesea mexicana | reverse complement strand
ACCTGGCCTTGCCAAACATAACACAACACAAACGATCGTGCCACGACTACTTTTGCGGACCTCGCCAGAGAGAAGCAGATGCTAGCAGAGCAATGCGGAGTGTATGTATCGACCGAATATCCGCGTATAACACAAAAGTGAAATCCACCCCAACCAAACCTAACCTAACCTACAGAAGCCAAGCGCAATATGACACTACCTAGCGTCCCGAGACCACAACTGCTGGCCTCCCGAGAGTCAAGCAGGGTATAGG
>NW_017070609.1:0-253 GCF_001483705.2 Eufriesea mexicana | reverse complement strand
CCTTACTCATTGTATTGTCGGTTATCGGTGGTTCGGTGGATGGATAGTGTCTATCTTCGACTTTTTCTGCATCGACATCTTTTTCGTCGGAGGAGGTTACGTCGCTCGCGCTCAGAGTGGTTAGGTACGTGTATCTGTGTAGTGAACTTACGAATTTCCCTGAGCTGTTTTTCGAATGTCTCCTCCAAGAGTATCATGTTACGGGTGGAAGTTTCTATTCTTTTCTCTTGTGCTGCTTGTCGGGCTTCCGCTT
>NW_017070608.1:0-253 GCF_001483705.2 Eufriesea mexicana | reverse complement strand
TTTTTTAGTAGAAGGAGCATGGATGTTTAAACATTTATTTATATTCATATTTTTAATTATATATATACAAGTTAAAGCAAAAGAGTTACTTTGCAATTATTAGCTTATATTTATTTAGAATTCTTCAAACAAGTGAATCCTTAATAGGATACGGTAACTCCCTGTCATTAATTTTAAACTTCTGTAGATCAAATTTTCAATGTCATGAAAAGTTTATCACCTAACGAGGGAGAATCATTATTTACAGAAAAGG
>NW_017070607.1:0-253 GCF_001483705.2 Eufriesea mexicana | reverse complement strand
CTCCTAACCTAGCCAATCGTAGCATATCCAGACGTAGCCAAACACAATCTAACGTGCAGCGGCCACAATTGCCGGCCTCCGCAGGGTCGAGCAGAGTAAAGTAGAGCAGTGTAGAGCGCAGAAGTCCACCGAATAGCTGTATATACCACGAAAGTCAACGCTAAGCAGACCGAATCCAAACTAACGTAACCAAACCAAACGTAGCATAACCCAACATAACGTTCAGAGGCCACTATGGCTGGCCACCGCAGAG
>NW_017070606.1:0-253 GCF_001483705.2 Eufriesea mexicana | reverse complement strand
ACAAACATACATACATACAAAACAGTTGAACTTGATCGTTCAAGGGGGGCGGCATGTTGCGACTGCAATAATAGGTGGAAAAAGCGCCTAGCCGTTCCTCTTCAGAATCGATAAATTATAAATCAAGACAAGGACTAGGGACAGTAATACTTGAGACCAGATCCAACAGACGGGATGCACTGGATGCGACTGACCCACCAAAACGCTAAACAGACGTACCTATAAATCTAAAACGAAACAATACCCAAAGAGA
>NW_017070605.1:0-253 GCF_001483705.2 Eufriesea mexicana | reverse complement strand
TGCTTGGGTCAGGACAGGGTAGCTATGACACTCATGGCATAGACTGTTATTCGGTGCGTGTCTCCGCTCTACAGTACTGTACTATACTCAGCTCGATACTGGGGTTGCCAGCAATTGTGGTCGCTGCAAGCTAGGTTCAGTCTACTTACCTTCGTTTACGTTACGGTGGGCTAGGTTTGGAAAGTGTAGCCTTGACTTTTGAGCAATACACTGTTATTCGGTGGATTCCTGCGTTCCACGTTGCACCGCTATT
>NW_017070604.1:0-253 GCF_001483705.2 Eufriesea mexicana | reverse complement strand
TGGCGTGCTATAGGCATTGAAGTGCTATAGAGTCTGGCTGGAAAATTCAATTTTATTGACATTCTCGGCTATTATCGTGGTGAGCTTACTTCCTCGCATAAATAAGGAGGAAGGATTCTATTGACGCGCTATATGCATTGAAGTACTATAGAATCTTGCTGGAAAATTCAATTTTATTGACATTTTCGGTTATTATCGTGGTGAGCTTCCTTTCTTGCATAAATAAGGAGGAAGGATTCTATTGGCGTGCTAT
>NW_017070603.1:0-253 GCF_001483705.2 Eufriesea mexicana | reverse complement strand
CGTTGCCAGTGCGAGTAGGCCATCTTACTATCGGAATAGTCCATGACTTATGCCGAATAGTTTAGTTTCCATTGGACCCAGTTTCAAACGGACAGTGACAGAGAAGAGAGTCTAGAGCAGCGATGGCTACGACACGAGTGTTAAATTATTTGTTCTTACTTTTTTGATAAATAAATACAGGCTGTTCGAAAAATCGCGGTACAACCGGCAAAAGAGCGATTCCTCGCATAAAACTGAGCTGGAAATGTAGAAT
>NW_017070602.1:0-253 GCF_001483705.2 Eufriesea mexicana | reverse complement strand
ACGGAAGAACGCATGTATGTATGGATTATGTACGGGTGTATGTATGGATATATCTATGGACGTATGTATGGATGTATGGATGCATGTATGTTTGGATGTGTGTATAGATGTATGTATGGATGGATGTGTGGTTGTATGTATGGTGGTATGGATGCGTGCATGGATGGAAGTATGTATGTATGGACGAATGGATGGGTGGAAGGATGGATGGATGGATGTATGGATGGATTGAGGTATGGATCGTCGTATGTAC
>NW_017070601.1:0-253 GCF_001483705.2 Eufriesea mexicana | reverse complement strand
ATAGACATTGTAGTGCTGTAGAACCTGCCTGGAGCCTTCAATTTTATTGACATTTTCGAACAACATCGTGGTGAGCTAACTTCCTTGCATAAATAAGGAGGAGAAATTCCGTTGGCGTGCTATAGCCGTTGCAGTGACATAGTATCTCGCTGGAAAATATAATTATATGGACAGTTTCGGCTAATATCGAGGTGAGCTAACTTTCTTGCATAAATAAGCAGGTAAAATTCCATTGGCGTGCTATAGCCACTGC
>NW_017070600.1:0-253 GCF_001483705.2 Eufriesea mexicana | reverse complement strand
TTTTGCTGGATAACATTGCAATGCATACGTATTGGAATAGTTTTCGAAAATAGGTCATAGGAGAATGGGCTGCTTCGGGGACATTAGGGCAACCTCCTTTCCAAGGGCGATGACAACTATTATTATTCCTTCGTGATACTGGTTGCCAAATAATTCTCTGTGGTCCTGAATTTCCCCCATCCGACGAGGGTTGCGTACTAAATTCTTCGTCACTGTCTATTATATTTATCCGTCGCCGGGGAAATACTATTAG
>NW_017070599.1:0-253 GCF_001483705.2 Eufriesea mexicana | reverse complement strand
ACCAAACTTAACGGAAGTTAACGTAACCTAACCTAACGTAGCCTATCCCAAGCTAACGTAGCCCATCCCAACCTAACGTGCCGAGACCAATATTTATGGCCTCCTAAGAGCCCAGCAGAGCGTACTATAGCAGCGTAGGTCACCGAAATCCGCCGCATTGCATTGTACATCGCAAAAGTCAAAGTTAGCCTGGTCAAACATGAACTAATCAAGCTTAGTCTAACCTAATGTAACTCATCCTAAAGTTCTGCGG
>NW_017070598.1:0-253 GCF_001483705.2 Eufriesea mexicana | reverse complement strand
ATGTCAATAAAATTCAATTTTCCATCCAGATTCAATAGCACTGCAATGGCTATAGCACGCTAAAAGAAACTTACCTACTTATTTATCGACGAAAGTTAGATCTCCACGTTATTAGTCGGGAATATGAATAAAATTGTGCACCTCAGACAGATTCTATAGCATTGCAGTGGCTATAGCACGCCAATAGAATCTTTCCACCCTATATATACAAGAAGGTTAACACACAACGATATTAGTCAAAATTATCAATAAA
>NW_017070597.1:0-253 GCF_001483705.2 Eufriesea mexicana | reverse complement strand
CTATAACAGGTTATAGATTTTGAATAGACTTATTCTCTGGCTAGGAGATGGATGTACTTGCCGTTGGATTGAAGGCGTTAGGAGATCTATTCTCCAAGCTATAACAGGTTATAGATTTCGTATAGACCTCTTCTCTGGCAAGTAGATGGCCGTTCTTGCCATTAGGTTGAAGGGGTTAGGCGATCTAATCACTAAGCTATGGCAGCTTTCAGATTCTGCTCAGACTCTTTTTCAGGCAAGTAGATGGCTGTAC
>NW_017070596.1:0-253 GCF_001483705.2 Eufriesea mexicana | reverse complement strand
TCGGGGTCAGCAAACTTTCTTGCATAAATAAGGAGGAAAGATACTATTGACGTGTTATAGCCGCTGCAATGCTATAGAATCTGGCTGGAAGATTCAATTTTAGTCACATTGTCGTCAAATATCGGGGTCAGCTACCTTTTTTGCTTAAATAAGCAGCAAAGATTCAATTGGCGTGCTATTGCCATTGCAGTGCTATAGAATCATGCTGGAAAATTAAATTTTCTTGACATTTACGACTAATACTTGGTGAGCT
>NW_017070595.1:0-253 GCF_001483705.2 Eufriesea mexicana | reverse complement strand
AGTTCAATTTTATTGACATTTTCGACTAATATTGTGGTGAGCGAACTCTCTTGTGTAAATAAGTATGAAAGATACTATTGGCGCGATATGGCCATTGCATTGATATAGAATGTGCTTGGGAAATTCAAATTTATTGACATTTTCGTCTTACATCGTAGTGAGCAAACTTTCTTGCATATACAAGAAGCAAAGATACAATTCAATTGCTATAGCCGTCGCAATGGTATAGAATCAGGCTGGAAAGTTTAATTTT
>NW_017070594.1:0-253 GCF_001483705.2 Eufriesea mexicana | reverse complement strand
CTTTCTAGCAGGAGTTGAAGGGCGAGCTTTTAACACGAGAGAGCTTTCGGTGTGGGCTACATGAGTGGGTGGTTAAATTGAGATTTCGATATATGGTGTTTTTTGGGTCCGTTCGAGACGCCAGGTATCTGACACAGATACACTGCGGAAATTGGACTTTTTGTGGTGCGGCCGATTCGAATACGGGTTTCATCGTTGTGATGTCCAAGCGCAGTTGTGTACTGTGTGTGAATTGGGTGGGCGTATCACAAGT
>NW_017070593.1:0-253 GCF_001483705.2 Eufriesea mexicana | reverse complement strand
GTCGCGGCACGTTATGTTGAGTTACGTTACGTTTGGTTAGGTTAGGTTACTTAGTGTTTGCCTTGGATAGCTTCGGCTTTTGCGCTACGCACTGTTATTCACTGTACCTCTGCGCTCTTCTGTGCGCTATCACACTCTGCTTGTCTCTGTGGCCGTCAGGAGCAGTGCTCTCGGCGCGTTAGGTTGAGTTATATTACGTTTGGGTACGTTAGGTATGGCCACGTTTGGATAGGATGGCTTCGACTTCTGCGCC
>NW_017070592.1:0-253 GCF_001483705.2 Eufriesea mexicana | reverse complement strand
AGAACCGAAATGAAATGAACGAATGTGAGTATAATAACTCTCATTTATGACTGTTGGATTCGGATCTACAAGTCATATTACCAACAACGAATTAATTTGTGACAACTTTGTTAAACAAGAACGAAAAATTAATATGGAAGGCGACCAAGGAGAGATGTCAACCTCGAGGGGAATCGGAATAGTCACTGTCAAACAAGCTTCTAGAAACAATAATTCGAAATTGAAGAATGTATTGCACGTACCAGGTTTGAAT
>NW_017070591.1:0-253 GCF_001483705.2 Eufriesea mexicana | reverse complement strand
TATTAATGTGTTAATCAGTAAGATGTTGTTGATGGCACCGAGTGTTGTAAACGAGAGGACCTCGTCCTAATAATACCAATAATAAGTGCTATTAAAGGAAGTATGAGTATTTTATTCTTACGGACCTCATTTATTAGCTTGTCAGCAGTCCGTTGATTCCAATAAGTGCACGGTGAAGAAGGTTATGAAACCATATGAGATAGTGAGGGATATACAGCGAAACATATTTAGAAAGAATGTAGCCTGAATATAA
>NW_017070590.1:0-253 GCF_001483705.2 Eufriesea mexicana | reverse complement strand
TCCATCCATTCATCCATACATACGTACATCCATACATGCATACATCCATACATTCTTACAACCTTACATTCATACATACATACATGCATACACACGTACTTACATACATCCATACATCCATACGTCCATCCATCCATACATCCTTCCATTCATACATCCGTACATTCTTGCATCCATACATCCAAAAATTCATCCATACACACCTCCATCCATCCATACGTCCATCAATCCATACATCCATACATATATACAT
>NW_017070589.1:0-253 GCF_001483705.2 Eufriesea mexicana | reverse complement strand
AAAATCAGTACTGTGTACAGCCACCACCGCAGTGTTGTTACAGTTGAAATTATCTGTTCACTTATGATGTAAATTCCACAGAAATTACAGCATAATAAATTTATAGACCATTTACTGCCAGCGATAATTACAGTTGTGGGCACGGTACCTTATACATCCAACAACAAAGGACTGTTGCCGTTGTATAAACTTGTTCACTGGCGGCTAGTGTTCCACAGCAATTCAAGAATAATCAACGCATAGATCAATTATG
>NW_017070588.1:0-253 GCF_001483705.2 Eufriesea mexicana | reverse complement strand
CTTGGCTAGCATCGACGTTCATTTTTGGGCCACCCTATATATCATTGTAGGAGCAAAAATAGTTGAAACAGTGATTGGAACGAACGACGGATAAACTAAACAACTATTGGTGAGAATGACGAGTCGATATTTTGATAAAATCTGATAACAAAACTTTTCCAAAATCTCTGAAATAAATCATTCCAACCTGCTTGCCAATTTTATTATTAGGGGTGTGCTGCAAGCTCGTTCCCTATCTCGTCTTTTGGACGTC
>NW_017070587.1:0-253 GCF_001483705.2 Eufriesea mexicana | reverse complement strand
TTTGGTTATATTAGTGTTGGTTAGGTTAGGAGGGGACGGCTTTGACTTTAGTGCTATAGTCTGTTATTAGGTGGATTTCTGCTCCCTAGAGTGCGTTACTGTTTTCAGCTTGGTACTGGGAATGTCAGCAACAGTGGTCTCAGCTCCTTATGTTGAGTCAAGTTGCGTACGCTAGGATGGTTCATGCAAACATTGGTCGCCATAGCTACAACGTGTGCGATGTACGCTGCCTTTCGGTGGATTTCTGCTCTCT
>NW_017070586.1:0-253 GCF_001483705.2 Eufriesea mexicana | reverse complement strand
ATGTTAGCATAGCCAAACGTAACATATCCCAACCTATCGTGCCACGGCCACAATTGCTGCCCACCCAAGGGCCGAGCGGTGCTGAGTGGAGCAACGTGGAGCGCGGATATCCACCGAATAGCCCTGTGTAGTACATAAGTCAGAGCATTCGAATCCTGATCTAACCACACATAACATACCCAAAGGTGATATAGCTGAACCTGACGTGCCGAGATCACAATCGCTGGCCTCCCCAGAGCGAAGCATTACGTAC
>NW_017070585.1:0-253 GCF_001483705.2 Eufriesea mexicana | reverse complement strand
ATGAGATAGATTGTGGCTGGAAAATACAATAATGTTGACATTTACGATGAATATCGTGGTGAGGAAGCTTTCTTGCATAAATAAGGAGGAAAGGTTCTATTGGCGTGCTATAGGCAGTGCTATGCCACAGAATCTTCCAGGAAAATTCAATTCTATTGACATTTTCGAATAATACCGTGCTGAGCTAACGTCCATGCGTAAGTAAGGAGGAAAGATGCTTTTTGATTGCTATAGCCATTGCAATGGTATAGAA
>NW_017070584.1:0-253 GCF_001483705.2 Eufriesea mexicana | reverse complement strand
CTTTTCACCAAGCTATATCAGGTTATAGATTTTGAATATACCTATTCTCTGCCAAGCAGGTGGGTATACTTGCCATTGGATACAACGCGTTATGCGATCTATTCACCAAGCTATATCAGATTATAGATTTTGAGTAGACCTATTCTCTGGCAAGTACATGACTGTATTTGCCATTGGATTGAAGGCGTTAGGCGACCAATTCACCAAGCTATACCAGAGTATAGATTTTGAATAGATCCATTCTCTGGCAAGT
>NW_017070583.1:0-253 GCF_001483705.2 Eufriesea mexicana | reverse complement strand
ATAATCACTGTACACGAAAGCTATGGCCAGAGATATTTACCATTGCCAGTTCTGTAGTTGATACATCAACCAGTAGAGCATTTTAGCTATTGGAAGTGTCTGATCAGTGATGTTCCAAACATTATTTCAATTCAAGGGTGTCAAATTAATGACGCAATATTCCTTGTGACATCAGCAATTTACGACACAACACTGATTACAGCCGTCACCAGAGTAGTCCAGCCGCTGGATTAATCGTCTCACTGGCGACTTA
>NW_017070582.1:0-253 GCF_001483705.2 Eufriesea mexicana | reverse complement strand
AATTAAATTTTAGTATTTTGTTGGGCTCCCTCCACTGCGTTCTACCTCACGCAATCTATTTTTTATCGATCTTACCAATTTTTCAGTAAAAGTGGGTTCAACTTAACTCCATTCCTCTTTAATGCTGTTTTCAAATCATTTTTACTTTTAATGATATGTTTCCGAATTCTAAATTCTAGTTCTTACCAGATGTGTTCTATAACGTTCAAATCAGGTGATTGCGAGGGTGTACTTTGGGGCAATTATAAAGAAG
>NW_017070581.1:0-253 GCF_001483705.2 Eufriesea mexicana | reverse complement strand
GGTCGTGGCACGGCAGGTTGTGTTAGGTTACGTTTGGTTTGGTTTGGTTAGGTTGCGTGTGGTGAGGGTGGATTTGACTTTTGTGTTATGCACTGCCATACGGCGGGTTTCTGCGCTCTACCGTTCCCTAGTATATTCTGCTTGTGTCTGGGGAGGTCAGCAATAGTGGCCTAGGCACGTTAGTTTTAGTTCGGTTACATTTGATTATGTTACATTTGGTTAGGTTAGGATAGGGTTTGGTTAGGTTAGGTTA
>NW_017070580.1:0-253 GCF_001483705.2 Eufriesea mexicana | reverse complement strand
GCCTCCACGATATTTGTCGAAAATGTGAATAAAATTTTATTTTCCAGGAGGATTCTATAGCATTGCAATGGATATAGCACGCTAAAAGTATCTTTCCCCCTTACTTATGCAAGGAAGCTACCTCAGCGCGATGTTAGTAGAAAATGTCAATAAACTTGAACTTTCCATGCAGATTCTATAGCATTGCGAAGGCTATAGCACGCCAATTGAATCCTTCCTCCTTACTTATGAAAGAAAAATAGCTCACCATGAT
>NW_017070579.1:0-253 GCF_001483705.2 Eufriesea mexicana | reverse complement strand
CGTCGATGTATGTACAAGGTTCCATACCCTCAATTGCAAACACCCGTAGCCAAACCCTTACTAAGCGTTAAGTACCCTAGAACTGCTGTTCAGCTTAAGTTATGTGCGAAAAAATAAGTCCAACGGCTAAAGAAATGTGACGATGCCTGCACTGAGAATTCTTTCGTCCATTGTTGATTCCTCGAGAGACAGTCGGCCAGCCGTTTGTCATTCTAGATTTGCAAATGGATGTAAATCATCACTGAGCAGATTA
>NW_017070578.1:0-253 GCF_001483705.2 Eufriesea mexicana | reverse complement strand
CAGAAGTTTGAGTTGGGCTATGTTCGGCTACGTTCCGTTGGTCTGTGTTATGTCTGGGTATCTTTGACTTTTCAGATGTACACTGCGATTTCACGGATTTCTGTGTCCTACTCCCGACTAATGTGTTCTGCTTGGCTTTGGGGTGGCCAGCAATAGTAGTCGCTGCACGTAGGGTTTAGATGTGTTACGTTTTGTTATGTTACGGTTGGTTAGGTTAGGAGTGGTTATCTTTGACTTTAGTGCTATAGTCTGC
>NW_017070577.1:0-253 GCF_001483705.2 Eufriesea mexicana | reverse complement strand
GTTAGGACAGGTTATGCAAGGGTATCTACAGCTTTTGTGCTGTTCATAGCTATTTAGTGGATTCATGCGCTCTAATGCACTCTAATACGCTCTGCTTTGCTCCGGGAGGTCAGCAATTTTGGCCTCGCCACGTTAGGTTGGGTTAGGTTGCGTTTGGTTAGGTTTGTTTAGGTTAAACTCGGTCAGGTTTATTTAGACTTTCGTGCTATACACTGCAATCGGAGCGTTTCCGCGCATTACTGTGCTCTACTAT
>NW_017070576.1:0-253 GCF_001483705.2 Eufriesea mexicana | reverse complement strand
GCATAAATAAGGAGGAAAGATACTATGGGCACGCTATAGCCATTTCAGTACTTTAGAATCTGATCGGAAAATTCAATTTCATTGACATTTTCGACTAATATCGTGGTGCGGTGATTTTGTTGCATATATAAGGTGGAAAGATTCTATGGGCATACTATAGCCATTGCAAAAGTATAGAATTTGGCTGGAGAATTCAATTTTATTGACATTATAGACTAATATCGTGGAGAGCTAATTTTGTTGCATAAACAAC
>NW_017070575.1:0-253 GCF_001483705.2 Eufriesea mexicana | reverse complement strand
CCGATTTTACAGCATTGCAATGGATATAGCACGCCAAAAGGATCTTTCCTCCATACTTATGCATTGAAGCTTGCTCACCACGATAATAGTCGAAAATACAATAAAATTGAAATTTCCAGCCCGATTCTGCAGCATTGCAATGACTACAGCTTGCCAAAAGTATCTTTCCTCCTTACTTATGCAAGGAAGTTGGCTTACCGCGCTATGAGTCGAATATATCAATAAAATTGAATTTTCCCGCAAGATTCTACAG
>NW_017070574.1:0-253 GCF_001483705.2 Eufriesea mexicana | reverse complement strand
TTTCTAATTGTCAGTGCGGTACTTCGTACATCTACCATCATAGCACTGCAGCCGTTGCATTAACCTGTAAAATGATGGTTTAAGCTCAATAAAAATTCTGGTATGGCAAAACACATATCCATTATCCTTAGCGAAATTAACATTTGACAACACTCTTCTGAGTACTACAATCGACAAAGCAACGTAGCTTTTGTACTGCTTTGTTTACTGATGATGTAAGTTCCGAAGAAATTCTGGAATAATCAATGTATGG
>NW_017070573.1:0-253 GCF_001483705.2 Eufriesea mexicana | reverse complement strand
AAAACTTGCAAAATTAATTGAAATAATTGTGTAATTTGTTAACTTTTTAATGCCGAATGAAAATTTAGGAAACAGCGATAGGTGCTATCTATAATTTTACACTGGAAGCCTGTGTTCCAGTGAAAAATCAAGGTTGGCGCTAACGGAGCACAAGCTTTCAGTGTAAAGTCATAGATGGCACCTACCTCAATTTCTTAAATTTTCATTCGGCATTAGGAAATTAACAAATTACACAATTTCTGCGATTAATTTA
>NW_017070572.1:0-253 GCF_001483705.2 Eufriesea mexicana | reverse complement strand
AAATTTTTAGGAAAGTACGTATATTCATATTCTGCTTAAATATGCGTATAAGTTCTTTTAGTTATTAAATATTCAATTAAATTATCAGGTATTTTTAATTTTAAATTTTTACTAACTCTTGAACATTTTTCAATACTAAAATGTTCATCAGTAAAATACCGATATCTGTTTTCAATAGTATCTCAAGATATTCTTGCATTAAATGTTGCAAATCCAATATAAGTATTCAGTGCTCTTTTTCAGAAGCTATATA
>NW_017070571.1:0-253 GCF_001483705.2 Eufriesea mexicana | reverse complement strand
ATGTATGGATGGCTGGATGTATGGATGGATAGGTGTATGGATCGATGGATTAATGGATGGGTGATTGTATGGGTGGGTGCATGTAGGGAAGAATGTGTGTATGACCGGGTGGATGTATGGATGAATGGTCGTATGGATGGATGGATGTATGAATGGATTGAGGTACGGATGCACGGATGTACGGACGTAGGGATGTATGTATGGATGTATGTAAGGATGTATGTATGGATGTATGTATGGATGTATGTATGTG
>NW_017070570.1:0-253 GCF_001483705.2 Eufriesea mexicana | reverse complement strand
TGCAATGCTGTAAAATCTGTCTAGAAAGTTCAAGTTTATTGACACCTTCGACTAATATCGTGGCGACCTAACTTCCTTGCATATGTAAGGTGGAGAGGTACTATTGGCGTGCTATAGCCATCGCAATGCTATGGAATCTGGCTGGAAAGTTCAATTTTTTTGACATTTTCGACTAATTTCGCGGTGAGTATACTTTCTTGCATATATAAAGAGGAAAGATTCAATTCACGTGCTATAGCAGTCGCATTGCTAC
>NW_017070569.1:0-253 GCF_001483705.2 Eufriesea mexicana | reverse complement strand
ATTGCAATGGCTATAGCACGCCAATGGAATCTTACCTCCTTATTTATGACAGACAGTTAGCTCACCACGATATCATTCGAAAATGACAATAAAATTGAATATTCCAGACAGATTCTAAAGCATTGCAATGGCTATATCGCACCAATAATATCTTTCCTCCTTATTTATGAAAGGAAGTTAGCTCACCACAATATTAGTCGGAAGTGTCAGTAAAATTGAATTTTCCAGCGAGATCGTATAGCAATGAAATGGC
>NW_017070568.1:0-253 GCF_001483705.2 Eufriesea mexicana | reverse complement strand
TTAGGACGCAGTAGAGCGCTAAAATCCATGGTATCGCAGAGTATAGCAGAAAGTCGTAGCTACACAAACCTAACCACAGGTAACATAACCTTAGCAAACGTAGCCTATTCCAACCTGACATGGCGAGACCGCTATTACAGGCATTCCCAGAGCCAAGCAGAACATACAAGAGCACAATAGTTGGCACAAGCCTACAGCATTTCATTGTACTACACAAAAGTCAAAGATACCCTATCCTAACGCAGTTAAACCT
>NW_017070567.1:0-253 GCF_001483705.2 Eufriesea mexicana | reverse complement strand
AGAAAACTCAAAGCTACCAGAACCTAACACAGAACCATCCAAACATAGCCAGATATGGCATATGTCAACCTAGCCTGCCGAGACAGCTATTGCTGCCCTTGCCAGAGCCATGCAGGCCATTCTGTAGCTCAGTAGAGGGCAGTAATCAATGGAACAGCAGAGTTCAGTACAAAAGTTAAAGATATCCTCCCCAAACTCAACTTGACCCAACCACACCGTACGAAACCTGACCCAACATAGAGTGCCGAGACCA
>NW_017070566.1:0-253 GCF_001483705.2 Eufriesea mexicana | reverse complement strand
CTGACCTAACCTAATACAACCGAACGTAGCATAACTCAGCGTAACGTGCCGAGACCACTATTGTTGGCCAGTCTAGTGCCAAATAGATCATATTAGAGCTGAGTAGAGCGCAGAAATCCATCGTAAAGCAGTGCAGAGCTCAAACAAGTAAAAGAAACCCTATCCTAACCTAGGCAAACTTAACGAGACAAAACGTAACATAACGCAAACCAACGTGCCGAGACTACTCCTTCTGGCATTACCAGATTCGACT
>NW_017070565.1:0-253 GCF_001483705.2 Eufriesea mexicana | reverse complement strand
TCGGCGCGATAGGTTGAGACGTGTTACGTTAGATTCGGCTATGCTAGGTAGGGTTAAGTACGGATGGCTTTAACTTATGCCGTTTACACCGTTATGCGGCCAATTTCTGCGCTCTACTGTGCTCTAATATGTTCTGCTTCTCTCTTGGGGGGCCAGGAATTGTGGACTCGGCTCATTTGGTTGAGTCATGTTACGTACTGCTTGGTTAGGGTAGGTCAGGGTTAGATACGATGGCTCCGACGTTTGTGCTATA
>NW_017070564.1:0-253 GCF_001483705.2 Eufriesea mexicana | reverse complement strand
TATAAAGTAATGGGTATTATCGAGATTCATGCCTCTCTTCTTCGAATTCTTTTTTAGATTTGAAATCATTTTTATCTTACCAGTATTTAGGATAATATCAGGTTTGTGACACGTAGGATTTACCAAAATCGGCTTGAAAAGTGTAAAAACATTGTCAGAGGCATAATATTGTAGTCTTGGACCTAATATCTTATTGCCTTGAAATATTGGATACTACGTATTATCTTATGCACTCAAAAGCTTACCCATCCTT
>NW_017070563.1:0-253 GCF_001483705.2 Eufriesea mexicana | reverse complement strand
AGCATACTAATTAGACAACAACAACGACGACGACAATAATGACAGCAGCAATAACAATAATAATAACAACTACTATGCCGACAACAACAGCAACAGCAATAACAACAATAATGATAACAACGACGACAGCAACAATAATAATAACAGCGACCACAACAACAATAACAATAACAACGACGGTGGCGATGGAAACAACAACGATAATAAATAAGAATCAAAACCAGTTTATTTGTACTATTGTACTATTTGCACT
>NW_017070562.1:0-253 GCF_001483705.2 Eufriesea mexicana | reverse complement strand
CCGCTTCTCGTTTTTCCGATTTAATCACGTTTTTCCCAAGGTTCTAGCTAGGGGATCTATAAAGCGTCCCTAGATCGACGCATTAATCCTGGAATCTTAACACATTGCATATGGGTGACGAGATATCTCGTCTTTAGCAAGCCGAACGTTGTGATTGGATGACGAGATATCTCATTTTCAGGTTTCTTCGAATTAACACGTTCGTCGCCCAACGCGATTCGGTTGAGTTTCTCGCGGGGCCCAAATTCTACTG
>NW_017070561.1:0-253 GCF_001483705.2 Eufriesea mexicana | reverse complement strand
TAGGGTACGTTTGGTTATGTTACGCTTGGTCAGGTTAGGAGTGGGTAGCTATGACTTTAGTGCTGTAGTCTGCTATTAGGTTGATTTCTGCGCCCTACAGTGCTCTAATATTTTCAGCTCAGCTCTGGCAAGTCTAGCAATAGCGGTCTCGGCTTTTTGGGTGTGCCAGGTTACGCTCGGTTAGGTTGGCTCAGGCTAAGTTTGGTCAGGATAGCTCTAACTTTTCTGCTGTAAACTACTTTTCGATGGATTC
>NW_017070560.1:0-253 GCF_001483705.2 Eufriesea mexicana | reverse complement strand
TGAAGGTCGCCTAGGCCACACTGGTGAAGTCCCGGATGTTCCTGGTCCAGATCCCTAGGTACCTCGACCGAGCTCCGCCCGGAAAGGACCTGAGAGTTCTCGCTGTGCCCCTTTTATATGAGCTACAAACGATTTTCGAAATCGGCCGGTGATTCTCGAATTTTGCCGATTTCTATAATAATTACCTTTCCTCTATAACAGTTAATATTTTCTTACCTTTTTCTGTTTCTACTGTAAACACATGATTCGGGCT
>NW_017070559.1:0-253 GCF_001483705.2 Eufriesea mexicana | reverse complement strand
AGTGCTATAGTCTGTTATTAGGTGGATTTCTGCGCCCTACAGTGCTCTAATATTTTCAGCTTGTCTATTGCTAGGTCAGAAATAGTTGTCTCGTCTCGTTATGATGCGTCAGGTTACGTTCGGTTTGGTTAGGATAGGCAACGCAAGATCAGGATAGCTTTAACTCTTGCGCTGTGCACTGTTGTTTGGCGGATATCTGTGCCCTACTGCGCTCTAGTATATCCAGCTTAGCTCAGGGGAGGGCTACAAGAGC
>NW_017070558.1:0-253 GCF_001483705.2 Eufriesea mexicana | reverse complement strand
TGCAAGAAAGATTGCTCACAACGATATTAGTCGAAATTGTCAATAAAATTGAATTTTCCAGCCTGGTTCTATAGTATTGAAATGGCTATAGCACGCCAATAGGATATTTCTTACTTATTGATGCAAGAAATTGAGCTCACCACGATATCAGTTGAAAATGTCCATAAAATCGAATTTTCCAGCCAGATTATGTAGCATTGCAGTGGATATATCGCGCCAATAGAATATTTTTTCATTATTTATGCAAGAATGT
>NW_017070557.1:0-253 GCF_001483705.2 Eufriesea mexicana | reverse complement strand
CAAAGCAAAAGAGATCCTAGCCAAGTCTTATTAACCTACCCAAGCGAAAATGTAACATAACTCGAACAAGCGTACCGGGACCACTATTACTTTCCACAACAGAGCCAAGCAGAGCATACTAGATCATATTGGAGCGCTTAAATCCTGCGAATAGCAATGTATAGCACAGGTGTCTACACTACCCTATACAAGCCCAGCCGAACGTAACACAACCAAACGAAGCCAAACTCATTCTAACATGGCCAGACTACTA
>NW_017070556.1:0-253 GCF_001483705.2 Eufriesea mexicana | reverse complement strand
ATTCTCTGGCAAGTAGATGGCAGTACTTGCGATTGGTTGCAGACGTTAGGCGACCTATTAGCCAAGCTATACCAGATTATAGATTTTGAATATACCAATTCTCTGGCAAGTAGGTGGCTTTACTTGCCATTCGATTGAAGGCGTTAAGCGTCCTATTCACAGTGTTATAACAGGTTATATATTATGAATTGACCTATTCTCTGGCAACTTGATGGCTGCACTTGCCATTGGATTGTAGGCGTTAGGCGATCTA
>NW_017070555.1:0-253 GCF_001483705.2 Eufriesea mexicana | reverse complement strand
TGCTCTGTGGAGGCCAGAAACTGTGGTCTCGGCAACGTTAGGTTGTGTTATGTTACGTTTGGTCAGGCTACGTTCGTTTGGGATAGGTTAGGTCAGGCTAGGTTATGTTATCCTTGACTTTTGTGCTTTCAACTGCAACGCCGCTGATTTCTGTGATCTACTGTGCTCCAGTATATTCTGATTGGCTCTCGGGCGGTCGGCAATAGCGGTGCAGGGCGGTTAGGTGGAGTTTGGCAACGTTTGGCTGTGATCC
>NW_017070554.1:0-253 GCF_001483705.2 Eufriesea mexicana | reverse complement strand
GTTTGGTTGTGTTATGTGTGGTTAGTTTATGTTAGGACAACTTTGACTTTTGTGTATATTGCTGTACACTGATATCCTGTTGATTTCCGAGCTCTGCTGAAATCTAATAAGCTCTGCCTTGCTGTGGGTAGGCCACAAACTGTGGCTGCGGCGCGTTACGCTATGACACCCTACGTTTGGTTATGTTATCTTAGATCAGGCTTCGTTTGTATATCTTTGACTCTTCTGCTCTACACTGCAATGCGGCACATTT
>NW_017070553.1:0-253 GCF_001483705.2 Eufriesea mexicana | reverse complement strand
CTAATGTCGTGGTGAGCTAACTTTCGTTCATCAATAAGGAGGAAAGATTCTATTGGCGTGCTACAGGCATTGCAAGGCTATAGAATCGTCCTGGAAAATTAAATTTTATGGACATTTTCGGCCAATATCGTGGTGAGATAACTTTATTTTATAAATACGGCGGAAAGATTCAATTGGCGTGCTGTAGCCATTGCAATGCTTTAGAACGTGTTTGGAAAGTTCAATTTTATTGACATTTTCGACTAATATCGTG
>NW_017070552.1:0-253 GCF_001483705.2 Eufriesea mexicana | reverse complement strand
GTATATAAGGAGGAAAGATTCTACTGGCGTGCTGTAGCTATTGCAATGCTATAGAGTCCGGCTAGAAAAATCAATTTGATTCAGGTTTTCGGCAAATATCGTGGTGACAAAGCTTTCTTGCGTAAATAAGGACGATAGATACTATTGGCGTAATATAGCAACTGAAATACTATAGAATCAGGCTGGATATTTAAATATTATTGACGTTTTCGACTAATATCGTGGTGGGCTAACTTTCCTTCATATATAAGGA
>NW_017070551.1:0-253 GCF_001483705.2 Eufriesea mexicana | reverse complement strand
ATATCATAGAAGAGTGGGGACTACGAACGAGCATGTTAGGCGGTGCAAGTGGAATACCAAGCTTGCCCCTCTGCTGTAGCAACGGACTTCTTCTCTGCGACGCATAGTAGTTTTATATGAAAGACGAGAGAATACTGTAGGAAGGTAAAGTACGATCACGGGTACCGAGAATTAGAACTATTTAACCTAGTGTAGGAAAGGATTTTAGTAACAAATCTATCACAATCCATTGCGTCACTCAACTCTGCTTCGA
>NW_017070550.1:0-253 GCF_001483705.2 Eufriesea mexicana | reverse complement strand
TTTATGTTACTTATAGTTACGTATTTCAATGCTATTCGATATTAGGAATATTATCGTATAATAATAGTGATATTATTTAAATAACTTTAACCCTTTGCACTCGACGATTTTTTCGTTACAGGAAAAAAGTAATTCGAAGACTTGCTGCCATAAAGTTTGAACGATAAATAAGAAATCGTACAGAAATTAAGACATAGAATTATTTTACTTTGATATTCCACGCATCGTTAGGTAATTGTAAATTTGATATATT
>NW_017070549.1:0-253 GCF_001483705.2 Eufriesea mexicana | reverse complement strand
AGAATCTTTCCTCCTTATTTATGCAACAAAATTAGCTCACCACAATATCAGTCGAAAATGGCACAAAAATTGAATTTGCCAGTCAGATTCTATAGCATTGCAACGGCTATAGCAGGCAAATAGAATCATTCCACCTTATTTATGCAACAAAATTAGCTCACCACGATATTAGTCGAAAGTGTCAATGAAGCTGAATATTCCAGTCAGGTCCTATAGCATTGCAATGGCGATAGCGTGCCAATAGCATCTTTCC
>NW_017070548.1:0-253 GCF_001483705.2 Eufriesea mexicana | reverse complement strand
GAAAATTCAATTTTATTGACTTTTACGACTAATACCGTGGTGAGCCAAATTCCTTGCATGTGTCAGGAGTAAAGATCCTTTTAGCGTGCTATAGTCATTGCAACGCTGCAGAAACGGGATGGAAAGTTCCATTTGATTGACATTTTCGATTAATATCGTGGTGGGCAGCCTCCTGGCATAAGTATGATGTAAAGATAATATTGGCAAGCTGTAACCATTGCAATGCCACAGAATCTGACTGGAAAGTTCAATT
>NW_017070547.1:0-253 GCF_001483705.2 Eufriesea mexicana | reverse complement strand
ATTCTCATTTTCGACTAATGTCGCGGTGACCTAACTTTCTTGCATAAATAAGGTGCAAAAATTTCATTGGCGTGCTATAGCCACTGCAGTGCTACAGAATCTGGCTGGAAAATAGGATTTTGAAAACATTTTCATCTAATATCTTGTAGAGCTAGTTTTCTTGCATAAATAAGAAAGAAAGATTCTATTGGCGTCCTATTGGCATCGCAATGCTACAGAATCTTGCTGGAAAATTAAATTTTATTGAAATTTT
>NW_017070546.1:0-253 GCF_001483705.2 Eufriesea mexicana | reverse complement strand
TATGGATCTGTGCGTTGATGTGTGTATGGATGCATGGATGGATGGACGGATGGATGTATGGATTGATGGATATAGGGATGTATGCATGTATGGATTTATGCATGTATGGATATATGTATGTATTATGCTATGGTTGAAAGATTGTATGTATGCATGCATGTAAGGATGTATGGATGTATGAATGAATGGATGTATGCATGGATGTGTGGATGTATGTATGTATGGCTATATGGATCGGTGGATGTATGTATAG
>NW_017070545.1:0-253 GCF_001483705.2 Eufriesea mexicana | reverse complement strand
TGTTAGTCGGATTTCTGCGCCCAATAGTGCTCTAATACTTTCAGCTTGCCTCTGGGAAGGCCAGCCATTGTGTCCTCGGCATGTTACGTTGGGTCAGGTTACGATCGGTTAAGTTGGGTTGGGCTATATTTGGTTAGGGTAGCCTTAGCTTTTGCGCTGTACACTGTAATTCGTTGAATTCCTGCGCTCTACTGCGCTCTAGCGTTTCCTGCGTGTCTGTGGGCAGGCCAACAATGGTGTTCGCGGCACGTCA
>NW_017070544.1:0-253 GCF_001483705.2 Eufriesea mexicana | reverse complement strand
TTATTAAATACTATATTTGTGAAGAGGTATCGAACTGGTTGCGAACTGCCATCTACAGTCGTCTGAGAAAGTATCGGGATGTCTGTATCTGCAAACTTTTGACGAATGAAATGTGACTTAGATTTCCAGTAAACCTCGAGAACAATATTGCATTTATAGTAACAGGTATGCAGAAAATTGGGAACATATGAAGTAATAAATACGAAATTTGTGGGACATTAAAAGTGAATGTACAGACAGCTGCAAAAATTAG
>NW_017070543.1:0-253 GCF_001483705.2 Eufriesea mexicana | reverse complement strand
TTTCTGCTATACACTGCGATTCCAGGGACTTCTACGCTCTACTCTGCTCTATTGTGCTCTGCCCGGCTGCGTGGAGGACAGCAATACTGGTCGCGGCACGTTAGGTAGGGATTGGTTACGTTTAGTTATGTCACGTTTGATTGTGATAGGTTATGATATATTGTACATATGTGCTTAGCACTGATATTCAATGGTGTTCTGAGCTGTACTGTGCACTAGCATGTCCTGCTTGTCTCTGGGGATGCCAGAAGCA
>NW_017070542.1:0-253 GCF_001483705.2 Eufriesea mexicana | reverse complement strand
ACAATTAATATGAATTTTTCGACCACATTTTATATCATTGCAAAGGCTATAGCACGGCAGTAGAATCTTTCCCACTTCCATATACAAGGAAGTTAGGTCACCGCGATAATAGTCGAAAATGTCAATAAAATATTATTTTCCAGGAGGATTGTATAGCATGCAATGCCTATAGCATGCCAATAGAAACGTACCACGTTAGTTATGCAAGGAAGTTAACTCACCACGATATTAGTCGAAAATGTCAATAAAATTG
>NW_017070541.1:0-253 GCF_001483705.2 Eufriesea mexicana | reverse complement strand
CATTTTCGACTAATATTGTGTTAAGTTTACTTTCATGCGTAAATAAGGAGGAAAGCATCTATTCGCGAGCTATAGCATTGCAGTGCTATAGAAAGTTCCTGGAAAATACAATTTTATTGACAGTTTCGACTAATATCGTGTTGACTACCATTGTTGCATAAATAAGGTGGAAAGATTCTATTGGCGTGCAATTGCCATCGCAATGCTGTAGAATCTGGCTGGAAAGTTCAATTTTATTGACAGTTTCGTCTAA
>NW_017070540.1:0-253 GCF_001483705.2 Eufriesea mexicana | reverse complement strand
TGGATATATGTACGTGTAAATGTAGTGATGTTTGGATGGATGGACGCATCGACGGATGGAAGATCATATGGAAGGATGGGTGTATTGATGTACAGATTTATGGGTGCAAGAATTTGTGGATGTAAGCATGTATGTATGTATGTTTGTATCGATATATGTATGGATGTATGCATGCGTGTATGTATGGACATGTGTAAGGATGTATGCATTGCTGTATGTATGGACGTTTGTATGGATGTATGTATGGATGTAT
>NW_017070539.1:0-253 GCF_001483705.2 Eufriesea mexicana | reverse complement strand
CCGAATAACAGTGTACAGCACGGAAGTCGAAGTAGCATCTCCTAACAAAGCCAAACGTAACATGACCAAACGTAACATAACTCAAACTAACATGACGGTACCACTGTTGCTGACTCCAAAAAGAAAAGCAGAACCCACTCTAACACAGTGTGCGCAGAAGCCCACCGCATTGCAGCGAATAGCACAATAATCGAAGGTGACTTAACCTAACCTGAAATAACCAAACCTAAACGAATCTATCCTAATTTAGACT
>NW_017070538.1:0-253 GCF_001483705.2 Eufriesea mexicana | reverse complement strand
GCGTAAAAGATATATTATATTTGAAATTTAACACCGGACAAATGAAAATAACTTTTTTTTTTTGGGAGTTATTGACAGAGTATAGCTTTTTGATATAGTTTTTTGATAAGATTTGTGTTGGCTTTTATCAAAATGGAAATCTAATTACATATACCTATTTATTTTCATCGTATTAGTTGAATTAATATTAACTATATTTGCATAAATAATAGAGGCCGATAATTCGAGTTATCGAACTCAGAAAATAATTAAA
>NW_017070537.1:0-253 GCF_001483705.2 Eufriesea mexicana | reverse complement strand
TTTATGGATGTGTGGATGTATGAATGTATGGATTGATGGATGTATGGATGGGTAGATGTATGGGAAGGAGGATGAATGGATGGATGTATGTATGGATGAATGGCTGTCTGGATGGATGGATATATGGATGGGTTGAGACATGGATGAATGGATGTACGTATGTATGAATGTATGGATGTATATATGTAACGATGCATGGATTTATAGATGTATGGTTGTGTGGATGTATGAACGTATGGATGGATGGATGTAT
>NW_017070536.1:0-253 GCF_001483705.2 Eufriesea mexicana | reverse complement strand
GAGGACTTTCTCGCAAATTCTCGAAAAACCTCCACTTCCTATATATATAACTTCCAGATCTTTTAATAGCATACTCTAAGGCAGGCCCTGTTGGAAAAGCCTTACTGATGAGTTTACTTAGCAGGCCCAGGACGAAACGCGTCCCTTCTTTCTCCTTTCGTCCCTTCTAGCGCCATTGCTGACGCGGATGGGGTTCGTATCGATCATGTATGTATCTCATCAAGTCGCCATTCTCGTCACCTGAAGTTTATAC
>NW_017070535.1:0-253 GCF_001483705.2 Eufriesea mexicana | reverse complement strand
GATTCTAAAGCATAGCAACGGCTATAGCACGCCAATAGAAACCTTCCTACTTCTTTGTGCAAGAAAGTATACTCACCTCGATATTAGCCGAAAATGTCGATAAAATTCAATTTTCCACCCAGATTCAATAGCAGTGCAATGGCTATAGTACGCTAATAGAATCTTACCTGCTTATTTATCAATGAAAGTCAGCTCACCACGATATTAGTCGAAGATATGAGTAAAATTGTACATTCCTGGCAGATTCTATAGC
>NW_017070534.1:0-253 GCF_001483705.2 Eufriesea mexicana | reverse complement strand
TTCCTTGCATAAGTATGACGGAAAGTTCATTTTGGCGTCCTATAGCCATTGCAATGCTGTAGATTCTGGCTGGAAAAATCGATTTTATTGAGAGTTTCGACTAAAATCGTTATGAGCTGACTTTCTTCTATAAATCAAGGGGAAAGATTTTGTTTGGTATGCTATAGGCATTGGAATGCTATAAAATTTTGCTGGAAAATTCAATTTTATTGACATTTTCGGCTAATATCGTGGTGAGCTGGCTTCCTTGCAT
>NW_017070533.1:0-253 GCF_001483705.2 Eufriesea mexicana | reverse complement strand
AAGCAGAACATATTAGATGAGGGTGGATCGCAGAAATCCACAGGTCAGCATTGTATAGCACAATAGTGAAAGCTACGCCATCCTATCGTAGCAAAACGTATCTCAACCGAGCGTAACAGAACTATAGCCAACGAGCCAATGAACTACTGCTGGCCTCCCCATAGCCAAGCAGAACATACTGAAGCGCATCATAGCGCAGGAATGACCCGAATATCAGTGTATGGCACAGAAGTCTAAGCTATCCTATCCCACC
>NW_017070532.1:0-253 GCF_001483705.2 Eufriesea mexicana | reverse complement strand
AAGACAAAGCTACCCGAACAAAGCCTATACAAACCTAACCTAACCAAACGTAACATGACTCAAACAAACGTGACGCAACCGTTATTTCTGGCCTTCCCAGAGCCAAACAGAGCATCATTGAGCACAGAAGGGCGCATAAATCCACCGAACAGCAATGTAAAGCACAAAAGTCAAAGCTGCCACAACCATACCTAGCCAAACCTTACCGTAACATGACTCAACATAACGAGACGCAGCCACTATTCTTGGCGTC
>NW_017070531.1:0-253 GCF_001483705.2 Eufriesea mexicana | reverse complement strand
ACCATTTTACCGATTTTCTCGAAAACGAAGCCTGACGAGCGAACTTCCAATTTTGTTACACTATCCTTCCAATTTATTTCTTCGCGCAAAATCGTGCAGCCCCCGAGCTTACACCCTGTACAACTCGCCCCCTCTACTCTGCGTGGAGCCGAAAAATCAAGCCGAAGCTGATCAGTGAAATAAGAAGCGGGTAAACCGCGCCCTCGTTAGAATCCGCGATAAGAACGTTGCGCACCTCGGCTAAATAGCGTGC
>NW_017070530.1:0-253 GCF_001483705.2 Eufriesea mexicana | reverse complement strand
CCAACCAAACGTAATCAGACTATACCTGACCTGCCGAGGCCGCTGCTGTTGGACTCCGCTGTGACAGGCGGAACATACCAGAGCACAGTATGGCGATGAAGTCCAACGAATAGCAGTGTTTTCCATGGAAGTCAGAGTTATGCAAGCCAAACCTAGACCACCTTAACATAACCAAACGTAGCCTAACTCTGCCTAACGTGCCAAGATCTCCATTACTGGAATCCCCAGATCCAACAAGAATGCACTAGAACAA
>NW_017070529.1:0-253 GCF_001483705.2 Eufriesea mexicana | reverse complement strand
TATGGATGTATGTATGTATGCATGAACGAATGTATGGATGATACGGATGTATGGATGTGTGGTAGTATATATGTATGGATTGTTGCATGGATGTATGTGCTGGTGGATGTATGGATTGGTGGATGTAAGGATGGTTGGATGTATGGATGGATGGATGTATGGAATGATGTATGTACGGATGGATGGATGATTAGGTGGATGGATTTACGGATGTATGGATCGATGGATGTATGGATTGGTGGATATATGGATG
>NW_017070528.1:0-253 GCF_001483705.2 Eufriesea mexicana | reverse complement strand
TCTATAGCATTGCAATGGCTATAGCACACCAATAGAATCTTTTCTCCTTATTTATGTAATAAACTTAGCTCACCACGATATTAGTCGAAAATGTCATTAAAATAAAATTTTGCGGCCATATTCTATAGCATAGCGACGGCTATAGCACGCCAATTGAGTCCTTCATCCTTATTTATGCAAGAAGGTTAGACCACCACGATATAAGTCGAAAATGTCAATAAAATTGAATTTTCCAGGCATATTCTATAGCATT
>NW_017070527.1:0-253 GCF_001483705.2 Eufriesea mexicana | reverse complement strand
GACCTATCCCTGAGACGAGTCATTGAAAGTAAATAGACGTTCGCGAGAAATTCGCGTGACAGATGAAGACAGACTCTCAGTTCGATTACGTCTTATCTACGAGTCGATTAGATAGAAGCATTCGTTTTTCTTCGGTGGTTCGTTCTGTCTCTGCCATAGACAGGTCTCCAACACCCTTTTGACTTGGTCAGTATCGCAGACATCGCCATCCCAGCAGTCCATTTGCCACCAGTGACTTAGTCATCTGGTCTCC
>NW_017070526.1:0-253 GCF_001483705.2 Eufriesea mexicana | reverse complement strand
CCGCGATATTAGTCGAAAATGTCTATAAAAATGAACTCTCCAGTCAGAACCTAGTGCATTGCAGAGGCAATAGAACGCCAGTTGCATCTTCCTTCCATATTCCGCCGAGAAAGCTTGCTCGCCACGATGTTAGTCGAAAGTGTCAATAAAATTGAACTTTCCAGTCAGAATCCATTGCATTGCAGAGGCAATGACACGCAAGCAGTATCTTTCGTCCCCATTTATTCGTGAAAGTTTGCTCACCACGATATTA
>NW_017070525.1:0-253 GCF_001483705.2 Eufriesea mexicana | reverse complement strand
AACCAAACGCAAACAAACTTAGACTGAAGTGCCGAGACCAATATTACTGGTCTACACAGTGCATAGCAGAATGCACTAGAGCAGAGTAGAACGCAGAGAGCCACCGAATAGCAGTGCATAGAACAAAAACCAAAGCCGTCCTTACCAAACAAATCCTAACATTACCTAACCGAACGTAACATAACTCAAGAACACGTGCCGCGATCACTGTTGCTGGCCTCCCCAGAGGAGAACGCATGCTAGTAGAGCAACG
>NW_017070524.1:0-253 GCF_001483705.2 Eufriesea mexicana | reverse complement strand
CGTGGTCAGCTTACTTCCTTGCGTAAGTAAGGAGCAAAGATGCTTTTTGAGTGCTATAGCCACCGCAATGATATAGATTGTGTCTGGAAAATACAATTTTATTGACACTTTCGACTAATATCGTGGGGAGCTGACTTTCTTGCACTAATAAGGAGAAAGGATTCTGTTGGTGTGCTATAGACACTGCAATGCAAAAGAATCGTCCAGGAAAATTCAATTTTATTGACATTTTCGGCTAATATCGTGGTGAGCT
>NW_017070523.1:0-253 GCF_001483705.2 Eufriesea mexicana | reverse complement strand
ATACCGAGAATGGCATGATATTTGCTCGTAACGTTTTCTGCAGATGAAATACATAAATTATCTACAAATAGTCGATTTGTTAATATGGTATCAAAATAAATCAAATGGGTTCGAATATTAATTTTGAATAAGGTCAATCTTCATATAAGTATTGACTTAATATTAATGTTATAAATATAAGTGTAAATAATAACCAATTAACTTTTAATTCTGAATAAATAGAAAACGTACTTAAACTGCTTTCACTAACACG
>NW_017070522.1:0-253 GCF_001483705.2 Eufriesea mexicana | reverse complement strand
CTCAATGTATGAACCACGTGATAAAAATGTCTGAATCCTGATTAGACATTTTGAAACGGTTTCACAAGAATAAACAAATATTGGAGAACAATCATGTAATTCATAAGGACAGGTTTATTCTTTCCTCTTCTTGTATGTGCATGAGTGTATATATTTCTTCGAAGATTCTTCGAGGACCTGTGATACTATATGAGTACTATGCCAGGGGTACTATGTGAGGCTTTTGGGTTCAAAAGGACCAACTGTTTTCAGG
>NW_017070521.1:0-253 GCF_001483705.2 Eufriesea mexicana | reverse complement strand
GACAGTGTTTTTTCAAAACCCTGTGGGACTCAAACGGTTAAACCATTTATTCTGTCCTTTTTTCATACTCAGACTTTCCTTTTCAATCATGCCTCTTTTCCCGCAACTTCGGTGCACTAGGTACTTCAAACACATGCCGCACTCATAAACTAACTTCCTTTCGTCTATCGTGCTCAGCTTTGTCATACACATCCAGTTGATCCTCTTGCCCGTGGTTACCTTTGTTCTAGGTTCAAACACTCCCGACACTCTT
>NW_017070520.1:0-253 GCF_001483705.2 Eufriesea mexicana | reverse complement strand
CGTTTGGTTAGGTTCGGAGAGAATAGTGTTGGCGTTTATGCTATATAACGCTGTTCGGTGGGCCCCTGTGCCCTATTGTGCTCTACTGTCTTCTGCTCGACCCTGGGGAGGCCAGCAATAGTGGTCGCTGCACGTTAGGTTGTGTTAGGTGCCTCTGGTTACGTTACGGTTGGACGGCTTAGGTTAGGCGATCTCCGACTTATGTGCTTTACACTGCAATGCGGCGGCTTTCTGCGCTTGACTGCGCCCTGCT
>NW_017070519.1:0-253 GCF_001483705.2 Eufriesea mexicana | reverse complement strand
CCAAAGTCTATCAGAACATATTAGAGTACAGTAGATCTCAGGAATCAATAGAATCGCAGTCTACAGCACAAAAGTCAAAGCCACCCTAACCTAACCCATGCCAAAGTAGCCTAGCCAGACGTAGCCTAACTCAACCTATCGTGCCGCGACCGATGTTGCGCTCCTCCCGAGTGTCGAACAGAATATAGTGGAGCACAGCAGAGCGCAGAAATCCGCCGAATTGCAGAGTACAGCGCAAAAGACAGAGCTACAC
>NW_017070518.1:0-253 GCF_001483705.2 Eufriesea mexicana | reverse complement strand
TTTTACTGACAGTTTCAACTAATATCGTGATCAGCTACCTTTCTTGCATAAATAAGGAGTTTAAATTCTATTGGCATCCTATAGACATTGCAATGATATAGAATGTGGTTGGGAAATTCAATTCTACTGACAGTTTCAACTAATATCGTGAACAGCTGCCTTTCTTGCATAAATAAGGAGCTTAGATTCAATTGGCATGCTATAGACATTGCAGTGATATAGAATGTGGTTGGGAAATTCAATTTTACTGACA
>NW_017070517.1:0-253 GCF_001483705.2 Eufriesea mexicana | reverse complement strand
CGAGGCAGCAGTGGAGCGTAGAGATCGACCGCGTTGCAGTGATCGGCTCAAAAGTCAAAGATGCCCTATCCAAATCTACCCAAACCTAACCTAGCCAAACTTAACGTAAGTCAACCTAACGTCCTGCGACTACTACTGCTGGCGTCCCCAGAAGCAAGCTGAGTACGATACAGCACAGTAGAGCACATAGGTCCATTGAATATCTGTGCTGAGCATAAAAGTCTATGATGTCGTAGCCTGACCTTACTCAACC
>NW_017070516.1:0-253 GCF_001483705.2 Eufriesea mexicana | reverse complement strand
TTTCTATTTTTTCTTTTTCTATTCGGAGTTAATCTATTCGATGCACGAGCTATTCGCGTTTGTTAATTGAAACTCATATTAATGGTAATTGATCTGATATTAATTTAGCAGGTAACAATCGCTATTGTTGCGACGCCATGCAACAAGTATATTCAGTATAGATCATTTTGGCGAGGTTTCTTATTAACAATTTAAACTCCACTATAATCTAATTATAATTGCAGTAGCGTAGATTAGAAGAAGATTAACACTG
>NW_017070515.1:0-253 GCF_001483705.2 Eufriesea mexicana | reverse complement strand
ATGTATGGAGGTATATATGGATGGATGTATGGCCGTATGTATGGATGAATGTACGGATGTATCAATGGATGTACGTATGGTTGGATGAGAGTATGGTTGGGATGACGTTTGGCTGGATGGATGTATGGAAAGTTGGATGTATGGATTAATTGATGTATCGACGGATGGCTGTATCGATGGATGGATGTATGTATGGGTTGATGTATGGAAGGACGGACGTAGGTATGTATGGGTGTATGAATGTATATATGTA
>NW_017070514.1:0-253 GCF_001483705.2 Eufriesea mexicana | reverse complement strand
GGATGTATGGATGTGAGGCTGTATAGATGTGTGGATGGATGGAGATATGGATGGACGTATGTACGGATGTACGTATGTATGGTTGTATGAGATGTATGGCTGTATGGATGTACGGATGTGTGGATGTATGGATGTATGGATGTACGGATGTATGGATGTTCATACGTATGGTTGTATGTATGTATGAGTTGATGGATGTATGGGTGTATACGTGTATGTATGTATGGATGTGTGTATGGGTGTATGCATGGAT
>NW_017070513.1:0-253 GCF_001483705.2 Eufriesea mexicana | reverse complement strand
TGGCACAGCGGTCATTCTAGCGTATCCTAAGCCAGCTAAACGTAACACATCAAAGCGAAACATGATTCAACCTAACATGACCGCGCCAACATTACCGGCCTCCACAGATACAAGCAGATGGTAGTAGAGCTCAGTAGTGTGCAGAAATCCACCGCATTGCTGTGTAAACACAAATGTGAAAGGTATCCTAACATAGCCTGACCTATCCCAACCCAAACAAACGTAGGGTAACCCAACGTAACGTGCAGATGCC
>NW_017070512.1:0-253 GCF_001483705.2 Eufriesea mexicana | reverse complement strand
TGATTATGTTAGGTTAGGTTACGTTTGGTGCGTGTAGCTTCTGCTATCCTGCTATACAATGTCGTTCTGTGTATTTCTGTGAACTACTGTGCTCTATTACATTCTGCTTGTCTCTGTGGAGGCCAGCAGTACTGGTCTCGTCATGTCAGGTTGAAGTAGGCTACGATTGGGTATGCAACATTTGGCTTTATTAGGACATGCTGCTCCGACTTTTGTGCTTTACGCTTTTATTCGGTCGATTTCTGTGATCCAC
>NW_017070511.1:0-253 GCF_001483705.2 Eufriesea mexicana | reverse complement strand
CCGCCCCCCCCCCCCCGAGCAAAGCAGAGCGTATGAGACCACAGCAGATCGCAGAAATCTACCGGATATCAGTGTGAAGCATAAAAGTCTATATCAACCTAACTAAACCTAACCTAACATAACAGAACCGAATGTAACCTACCACAACCTACCGTGCCACGACCGCCATGGCTGTCATCCCCAGAGCCGAGTAGAGTATTGCAGAGCAACGAAGAGCACAGGAATCCTCCGAATGGCGGTGTATAGCACAAAT
>NW_017070510.1:0-253 GCF_001483705.2 Eufriesea mexicana | reverse complement strand
CTTTGACTTTTGTGCTATACACTTCCGTTGGACATCGTCGCTCTTCTGTCCTCTAATATGCTATGCTTGGTGATGGGGAGGCCAGCAATATTGGTCGCGGCACGTTAGGTTGAGAAAGTTATCATTTGGCTATGTAAGGTTGCGTTGGGTTAGGTTGGAATAGCATTGACTTTTGTGATATACAGTGCTACTCATTGTGTTTCTGCGCCCTACTCTGCTCTAACATTCTCTGCTTGGCTCTGGGGGGGGGGGG
>NW_017070509.1:0-253 GCF_001483705.2 Eufriesea mexicana | reverse complement strand
CATTCTGCGTCCTTCTGTGCTGTAATATATTCTGCTCATCTCTGGGGAAGACGGCAATAGTTGTCCTGGCACGTTGGTTTGAGTTAGGCAATGTTTGGTTGTGCTATGTTGGCTCCGGTCTGGTATGGGTGGCTTTGGTTTACGTGGTCTACACTGTCCTTCCGTCGATTTCTGCGTTCCACTACGCTAAAGTATATTCTGCTTCGCTCCGAGGAGGCCAGCAATTGTGATCGCAGCACGATAGAATGAGTTA
>NW_017070508.1:0-253 GCF_001483705.2 Eufriesea mexicana | reverse complement strand
GCTATGGAGTCAGGCTGGAAAGTTCAATTATATAGACGGTTTCGACTAATATCGTGGGGAGCTACCCTTTTCGCGCAATTAAGGATGGTAGATTCTATTGGCGTGCTATAGCCATTGCATTCCCATAGTGTCTGGCTGAAAAATTCAATTTTATTGAAATTAACGACTGATATCGAGGTAAGCTAGCTTTCATGCATAAATAAGGCGGAAACATTCTGTTGGCGTGCTCTAGTCATTGCAAAGCTATAGAATC
>NW_017070507.1:0-253 GCF_001483705.2 Eufriesea mexicana | reverse complement strand
ACCCAAGGACTCTATATTCCGTTCAATGAGAATAGACAGGAAATATAAACACACGCACGTGAGTGATGCGTGACCAGACTAAGGCCAAAACACCAGACCTGTGCCCGAGCTGATCCAAGCGTAAGAACGAATATTTTGAATAATTTTGGCAAACCTTATATACAAGGACCCCTATTTAGGACTTCTAAATCCCGATCCTCAGCAACCACTTATCTATGTCCGAAGCATCGATCACGTGACCGTTTCGTTTACA
>NW_017070506.1:0-253 GCF_001483705.2 Eufriesea mexicana | reverse complement strand
TTTTATTAACATTTTCATCTAATATCGTGGTGAGCTAACTTCCTTGCATAACTATGGACGAAAGATCCTTTTGGCGTGCTGTAGCCATTGCAATGCTGAAGAATCTGGCCGGAAAATTGAATTTTATTGTCATTTTCGACTAATATCGTGGTGAGTTAACCTTCTTGCATAAGTAAGGAGGAATGGACCCATTGGCGTGCTATTGCCATTGCAATGCTACAGAATCTGAACGGAAAGTTCTATTTTATTGACA
>NW_017070505.1:0-253 GCF_001483705.2 Eufriesea mexicana | reverse complement strand
ACGATATTAGCCGAAAATGTCAATAAAATTGAATTTTCCAGCCAGATTATACAATATTGCAATAGCTATAGTACGCCAAAAGCATCTTTCCTCCATGATTATGCAAGGAAGCAAGCTCACCACGATATTAGTCGAAACTGTCATAAAAATTGCACTTTCCAGGCAGATTCCAGAGCATTGCAATGGCTACAGCACGCCAATAGATTCTTCCCTGAGTATTTATGCAAGAAAGTTAGCTCTCCACGATATTAGT
>NW_017070504.1:0-253 GCF_001483705.2 Eufriesea mexicana | reverse complement strand
GTCGGTGATAGTTCGAAGAGTGCGAGTGAGGATTGCATAGTAGGTTTAATCTTTTAGCTTGTTAGATTAATCCAATAGATATAGTACTGTGTAGACGGCTATACTCGGTACTGTATTTTCATTTGGCAATATCTCCGGCGATAATTGATCTATTCATTGATCATTCTAGAATCGGTGTAGAACTTAGCTGATCAGCGAATAGATTAATGTAACTTTACTTATAGGTCCCTTAGCTCGTAAATAAAATATATAT
>NW_017070503.1:0-253 GCF_001483705.2 Eufriesea mexicana | reverse complement strand
CGTGCTATCGGCCTTGCAATGCTATGGAATCTTGCTGGAAGGTTCAATATTATTGACAGTTTCTACTCTTATCGTGGTGAGGTGTCTTTCTTGCCTAAATAAGCAGGGTAGATACTATTGGCGTGCTATAGCCGTTGCAATGCTGCAGAATCTGGCTGGAGAATTCAATTTTATTGACATTTTCGTCTAGTATCGTGGTGCGCTACATTTCTTGCATAAATAAGCAGGGTAGATTCTATTGTCGTCCTGTAGA
>NW_017070502.1:0-253 GCF_001483705.2 Eufriesea mexicana | reverse complement strand
TCTGTTATAGCTTGTTGAATAGATCGCCTAACGCCTACAATCCAATGGCAAGTACTGCCATCTTCTTGCCGGAAAATGGGTCTATTCAAAATCTATAATGTGTTATAGCTTGGTGAATAGGTCGCCTTACACCTTCAATCCAATGTCATGTACATCCATCTACTTGCCAGAGAATAAGTATATTCAAATCCTATAAGCTGCCAAAGCTTGGTGATTAGATCGCCTATCGCCTGCATTCCAATGGCAAGTACAG
>NW_017070501.1:0-253 GCF_001483705.2 Eufriesea mexicana | reverse complement strand
ATCGCAGTGTATATCAGGAAAGTCAGCGCTACCCAAACCTAACCCAAAACAACGGACATAACCGAACATACCCTAACTCAACCTAGAGCGCCTAGGCTGCCATCGCTGTTCTCCCAGAGCCAGGCAGAGCACGTTAGTGTGGACTGGAACGCAGAAATCCATAGAATCGCGGCGTATATCAGAAAAGTACAAGCAACCCGTACCTAACCCGAACTAGAGGAACATAACCAATCGTGGCATAATTCAACCTAAC
>NW_017070500.1:0-253 GCF_001483705.2 Eufriesea mexicana | reverse complement strand
ATAGCTTGGTGAATAGATCGCCTAACGCCTTCAATTCAGTGGCATGTACAGACATCTACTTGCAAGAGAATAGGTCTATTCAAAATCTATAATCCGTTATAGCTTGGCGAATACATAGCCTAACGCCTACAATTCCATGGCAAGAACAGACATCTACTTGCCAGAATATAGGTCTATTCAAAATCAATAGCCTGTTATAGCTTGGTGAATAGATCGCCTAACGACTTCAATCCAATGGCAGGTACAGCCATCT
>NW_017070499.1:0-253 GCF_001483705.2 Eufriesea mexicana | reverse complement strand
GGATGGATGTATATATGTTCGGATGTATGGATTTATGGGTGTATGGTTGTGTGTATGAATGGATTTATGGATGGATGTATGTGTGAATGGCAGGATATATGGATGGATAGATGTATTGATGTACAGATGTTTGGATGGATGAATGTATGGTTGTATGGATGCATGTATGTATGGATGTATGGATGGATGCATGTATCGAATGATAGACGAACGAATGGAAGGATGTATGGATTTATGGATCTGTGGATGTATG
>NW_017070498.1:0-253 GCF_001483705.2 Eufriesea mexicana | reverse complement strand
GTGAGTGGAAAATTCAATTTTATTAACATTTTAGGCTAATATCGTGGTGAGCTAATTTCCTTGCATACGTAAGGAGGAAACGTCCTTTTGGAGTGCTATATCCACCGCAATGCAGAAGAATCAGTCTGGAAAATATAATTTTATTCACATTTTTGACTAATATCGCGGTGAGATAACTTTCTTGCATAAATAAGGAGGAAGGATTCTATTGGCGTGCTATACCCGCAGAAACGCTGCAGAATACGGCTGGAAA
>NW_017070497.1:0-253 GCF_001483705.2 Eufriesea mexicana | reverse complement strand
GGACTATTGTGCTCTTCGCTGCAATGCGGAGGATTCCTGCGATGTACTGTGCTCTAGAATAATTTATATGTCTCTGTGGATGTCAGCAATATCTGCCACGTCATATTGGGTCGAGCTAGGCTCGGTTATGCTACTTTGACTTTTGTGCTTTACAATGTTATTCGGCGGAATGCAGTGAACTACTGTGGTATAGTATGTTCTGCTTGTCTCTGGGGAATGTGGTAACGGCGGTGGTGGCACGAAAGGTTTTGCT
>NW_017070496.1:0-253 GCF_001483705.2 Eufriesea mexicana | reverse complement strand
ATTTTAGGTAACAAAATTAAGTTGTTTGGCTCCTACAGGGTGGTGAAGCGTACGTTAAGAAAATCGTAAAAGCATGGTCCTTGACGACCAAAACAAAGTCCTTAGAAATCAATTGTGACCAGCACGAACGTGATTGCTTGGTGTTGAAAGAGAGTTAAATCAGAGTGTATCTTTATGTGCTTTCGTTTCGTTATTTTGATGTTCTTTTCCTAAGTTAAATTGGTTTATGAGTTTTGAGTTTGTGTTATTCTGT
>NW_017070495.1:0-253 GCF_001483705.2 Eufriesea mexicana | reverse complement strand
CTGCTTGGCACTACGGAGGCCGGCAATAGTAGTCTCCGCACGTTAGCTTTAGTTAGGCTACGTTTGCTTATGATACACTTGGTTAGGTCGGGAAATGTTAGCTACGACTTTTGCGCCGTGCACTGCTATTCGGTGCATTTCCGCGCTCTACTGTGCCATAATACGTTATGCTTTTCTCTGGAGAGGACAGAAATGGTGGTGTCTGCTCTTTGGGTTTAGTTATTCAACGTTCGGTTTGGTTACGTTAGGCTAT
>NW_017070494.1:0-253 GCF_001483705.2 Eufriesea mexicana | reverse complement strand
TCCGGCTGGAAAAATCAATTTTATTGACATTTTCGACTAATATTGTGGTGAGTTGCCTTTCTTCCATAAATAAGGAGGAAAGATTCTACTGGCGTGCTATAGGCATTGCAATGCTATAGAAGTGGATGGAAAATTCAATTTGTTTGGCATTTTTGTCTAATATCGTGGTCAGCTAACTTTCTTGCATAAGTAAGGAGGAAAGATCATTTTATCGTACTATAGCCATTGCAATGCAGAAGAATCTGTCAGGAAA
>NW_017070493.1:0-253 GCF_001483705.2 Eufriesea mexicana | reverse complement strand
GTAGAGAGCAGTAACAAACCTCATTGCAGTGTATATCAAAAAAGTGGAAGATATCCTAACCTAACATGTCCGACTCTCACATAATCGAAAGTAGCGTAATTCAAAATATGGTGCCGAAACTAAAATTTCCGGTCTCGGCAGGGCCAAGCAGAACATATTTGAGCAATGTATAGCGCAGAAATCCACCGTGTAACGGTTTATACCGCAGAAGTCAAAGTTGCCCCATATTAACCTAACCAAACATAAACTAACC
>NW_017070492.1:0-253 GCF_001483705.2 Eufriesea mexicana | reverse complement strand
TGTGTTAGGCAACGTTTGCTTATGCTACGTTTGGCCAAGTTAGGATATAGTGGTTTAGATTTTTCCGCCATACACTGCTATTCGGTGAACCTTTGCCCCCGACTGTGCTCTAGTATGTCCTGCTTGGCTCTGTGGTGTCCAGTATTTGTGGTCTCGTCACGATAGGTTTAGTTACGTTTCGGTTCGTTGTGTCAGGGTAGGAAGGCTTGGTTACGATTTCTTTGACTTTTTTGCTGTACGCTGCCACTCGGTG
>NW_017070491.1:0-253 GCF_001483705.2 Eufriesea mexicana | reverse complement strand
GTCTAGCAGAACACTTCATTGGAGAGTAGAACGCAGAAATACATAGAATCGGAGTGTACATCAAGAAAGTCAGAGCTACTGAAGCCTAACCGAAACCAACGGTACATAAACAAACATTGCCAAACCCAACCTAACTTCCGGAGACTGCTATTGCTGCCCTCCACGGAGCCAAGCCGGACATACTAGAGCACAGTATAGGGCAGAAATACTTCGAATAGCAATGTCCTGCGCAATATTTAGCGCTATCCTAACC
>NW_017070490.1:0-253 GCF_001483705.2 Eufriesea mexicana | reverse complement strand
TACTGTGCCATATCATATTCAGCTTCTCCATGGGGACGCCTGCAATATTGGTCGCCGCACGTTAGGCTGAGCTATATTACGTTCTGTTATGTTAGGCTATGTTAGGTTTGGTCAGGATACCCTTGACATTTGTGATATGAACTGCATTGCTGCTGGTTTCTGATCTCTACCGTGCCCTAGTATATTCTGCTTGGACATGCGCAGGCCGGCAATAGTAGTCTCGGCACGTTAGTTTTAGTTAGGCTACGTTTGC
>NW_017070489.1:0-253 GCF_001483705.2 Eufriesea mexicana | reverse complement strand
CGTGAGGGGGCTACAGTTGCTGGCGTCCCCAGGGCTAAACAGAACATATTAGAGGAGAGTAGAGCACAGAGATAGGTAGAATCGCACTGTACGCCTCATAAGTCAAAGCTACAGCATTCTAACCTAACCAAACCCAACAAAGACGAACGTAAGAGTACTCAGCTTAATGTGCCGGCAACACTATTGCCGGCAACACTATTGCCGGCTTCCACAGAGCCGCACAGAAATCCACTGTAAAGCAGTGTATATCACA
>NW_017070488.1:0-253 GCF_001483705.2 Eufriesea mexicana | reverse complement strand
CACCACAATATTATTCGGATATGTCAATAAAATTGAATTTTCCAGCTGGATGCTGTAGCAATGTAATGGATATAGCACGCCAGTAGAATCTACCCTCCTTATTTGTGCAATAAAGTAAGATCACCACGATATTAGTCGAAAATGTCAACAAAATTGAATTTCCAGTAAGATTCTATAGGGTTGCAATGGTAATAGCACGCCAATAGAATCGTTCCTCCTTATTTATGCAAGAAAGTTAGCTCACCACGATATT
>NW_017070487.1:0-253 GCF_001483705.2 Eufriesea mexicana | reverse complement strand
ATGTCTCTGTCTAAAATTGACCTAAACACCGATTATTGTAGAAATGCAATATAAAATACATGGTCAGAGGAATGGTTAGTACAATGGCCGTAGCACTATTATCTTTCACGCCCAATAGTGTATTTTCAAATGGTCGTAACTAAGGTATAACTGATTGAACCTTTGACCACGCTAGAACTGATGCAGGGGATAAAACTCCTGTGAAGAGGTAAATGCAAAGACTATTGTATTATGTAGATGGACAAGCTCGCTA
>NW_017070486.1:0-253 GCF_001483705.2 Eufriesea mexicana | reverse complement strand
GCCTACAATCCAATGGCAAGTACAGCCATCTGCTTGCCAGGGAATAGGTATATTCATAATCTACAACCTGTTATAGCTTGTTGAATAGATCGCCTAACGCCTCCAATCTAATGGCAAGTACAGCCATCTATTTTCCAGGGAATAGGTCAATTCAAAATCGATAACCTGATATAGAATGTAGAGTAGATCGCCAAACGCCATCAATCCAATGGCAAGTACAGACTTCTACTTGCCAGAGAATAGGTCTATTCAA
>NW_017070485.1:0-253 GCF_001483705.2 Eufriesea mexicana | reverse complement strand
AACGTCAACAGTCATATAGAATCGTATCATAATAAGAAATAAAATATAAAAATGTGATAAAAGAACCTATTATCAGAGATATTTTTCGTTTATGAAAATTGTTTCCTATTTTATTACACGAAGTTTTAATCCTATTTGTACATAAAATATCTGTGTATAAATACATAAAATATAAATAAAAATCCCTGTGATCTATTATTATAAATATCATTGATCTATGATTTACAATTCTGTTAGAGAAAGTAGATCTGCA
>NW_017070484.1:0-253 GCF_001483705.2 Eufriesea mexicana | reverse complement strand
TGCGTTATGCTGCGTTTCGTTAGGCCATGCTAGCTTTGTTTAGGTTTGGAGAGCTTTGACTTCTGTGGTTTGCACTGTTTCTCGGTGGATTTCTGCTCTGTACAGTGCTATAATATACTCTAGTTGACCCTGGGTAAGCCTGCAATAGTGGTCGTGTCACGTCAGTCTTAGTTAGGTTACGTTTGTCTACATTAGCTTCGGTTAGGTTAGGACAGGATGTTTTTGACTTTTCCGCCATATACACCAATTCTAT
>NW_017070483.1:0-253 GCF_001483705.2 Eufriesea mexicana | reverse complement strand
ATATGTAGTTGGCAGGATATATGCATGGATGGATATATTGATGTACATATGTGTGGATGCATGGATGTATGCTTGTATGGTTGTATCTATGCATGTTTGTATGGACGTATGGATGGATGTATGGATCGGAGAGAGGGAAGATGTGTGTATGGATGTATGAATGCACGAATGTACATGTGTATGTATGTAGATGTGTAATGATGTATGTATGGATGTATGGATAGGTGGATGGATGGATTGTTGTATGGATGTA
>NW_017070482.1:0-253 GCF_001483705.2 Eufriesea mexicana | reverse complement strand
TCTATTGGCGTGCTATAGCTATTGCAATGACATTGAATGAGGTTGGAGATTTCAAATTTATTGCCATTTTCGACTAATATCGTGGTGAGCTATCTTTCTGTCTTAAATAAGGAGGAGAGACTCAATTAGCTTGATATAGTCGTTGCAAAGCTACAGAATCTCGCCGGAAAGTTCATTTTTATTGACATTCTCTACTAATATCGTGATGAGCTAAGTCTCTTGCATAAATAAGGAGGATAGATTCTGTTGGTGT
>NW_017070481.1:0-253 GCF_001483705.2 Eufriesea mexicana | reverse complement strand
GGTCATGTAATGTTTGGATATCCTTGACTTGTGTGCTATACAATGCAATGCGACGATGTCTACGCCCTGCTGTGCTGTAGTATACCCGTCTTGGCCCAGGGGAGGACAGCAATAGTGGTCCCGGCGCGCTAGGTTTGGTTATGTTGCGTATGGCAGTGACACGTTTGGATAGGTTAGGATAGGGTATCGTTGAATTTCGTCCTATACACTGCGGTTATATGTACTTCTGAGCTCAACAACTCCCCTAATATGA
>NW_017070480.1:0-253 GCF_001483705.2 Eufriesea mexicana | reverse complement strand
CTTAATATTCGATACCAATTTTATTATTAAAGCAGGTGTATGTGTTCGGTGATTGCAAAAAGGAAAATTATGGGACCAGTCATTTTGACTGAGTTGGTAGTTCTAGTGTTAATATCTCATCACGGAATCTGACCCTCCAAACTGTAACCTATGCCAGAACCAACTTACGTTATTAACAACCGAGCATATTTTGTACGACTGTAAAGAAACCGAATCAATCAGACGAAAACACGGTATTAAGCTCGACAAAGCC
>NW_017070479.1:0-253 GCF_001483705.2 Eufriesea mexicana | reverse complement strand
TTGGTCTCGGCGCGAATGTCTGAGTTATGTTTCGTTTGGTTATGTTACGTTTGGCCGGGTAAGGATAGGATAACTTTGACTCTTGTGCTATGCACTGCTGTTCGGCGGATTTCTTCGCTCCTCGTTCCTCTACCATACTCAGCTCGACTCTGTGGAAGACAGTAAGAGTGGTCTCGTTCCGTTATGTTGGGTGAGCATACGTTTGGTTCCATTTTGTTAGTTTGGGTGGGTTTAGATAGATTTGACTTCCGTG
>NW_017070478.1:0-253 GCF_001483705.2 Eufriesea mexicana | reverse complement strand
CCAATAAAATTGAACTTTCCTGCCTGGTTCTAGTGCATTGCAGTGGCGCAGTACGCCACAAGTATCATTCCTCCTTATTCGTGCAAGAAAGCCAGCTCTCAAAGATATTAGTCGAAATTGTAAATAAAACTGATCTTTCCAGCCAGATTCTATAGCAATGCATTGTCTATATCACGCCAATAGAAACTTCCCTCCTTATTTATGCAAGAGAGTTAGCTCTCCACGATATTAGTCAAAAATGTCATTAAAATTG
>NW_017070477.1:0-253 GCF_001483705.2 Eufriesea mexicana | reverse complement strand
TTCGGGGCGAGTACAATATCCTGCGAACCTTCGAATGTGTCGGATAGCCACATGACCGCCCTCCGCGGGCGCTTCGCCGCCTTCCCTGGGGACTCGCACGAGGACGACGTTTTGCCATCACACTTGACGCTGACGCCACCATCGAAGGCGGAGATCTCCCCCACGAGGGCCGCCGGCGGCACCTTACGCAATGCGGTGCTACGAGTCGCGGGCGTCGTAGCGCCTGCAGCAGGTCTATGTGCCCTGTCATTCG
>NW_017070476.1:0-253 GCF_001483705.2 Eufriesea mexicana | reverse complement strand
CCAAACATAACATGACCAAACGTAACATAGCGCATCCAAGCGCGCACAGACCATAGTTACTGATATCGCCAGAGCCTAACACAGTACACTACAGCTCAGTAGAGCGCAGAAGTCCGCCGCACTGAAATCTAAGGCAGAAGACTGGAAGAGATGCTGACATAACCTGACCTCACCTATCATAACCAAACAGTATCAATCCAAACTTAACGTGCCCAGCCAACTATTTCCGGAAAGCGAATTGCCAAGCGGGGCG
>NW_017070475.1:0-253 GCF_001483705.2 Eufriesea mexicana | reverse complement strand
TGGCGCCACATGCTGGGCTACGTTACGTTTGGTTTTGCAACGTTTGGTTAGGTTAGGAGCGGACAGCTTTAACTGGTGTGCTATAGACCGCTATTCCGTTGATTTCAGCGCGCTACATTGCTCTATTGCGTTCTGTTTGTCACTGGGAATGCCAGGAATAGTGGTCTCTGCACGTTATGTTGAGATGTGATACGTTCAGTTAGGATAGGTTCGGCTAAGCTTGGCAGGGGTAGCTTTCACTTTTGTGTTATGC
>NW_017070474.1:0-253 GCF_001483705.2 Eufriesea mexicana | reverse complement strand
AGTTTGTGTTAGGCTATGTTTGGCAATGTTGCGGTTGGTTAAGTTAAGATATGGTAGCATTGACTTTTGTGCTATACACCGATATTCGCAGGATTTCCGCGCTCCACATTGCACTACAGTACTATGCTCGACTCTGGCGCGCCAGTAGTAGCGGCCTCGACACGTTAGGTTGGCTTGTACTACGCTTGGCTGTGTTATGTTAGCTTGGGTTAGGTTAGTATTGCTTTGACTTTCGTGGTATAGACTGTCGTTC
>NW_017070473.1:0-253 GCF_001483705.2 Eufriesea mexicana | reverse complement strand
ACTTTCTTGCATATATAAGGAGGAAAGACCCTATTGGCGTGAAATAGCCATTGCAATGCTATATAATCTGCCCGGAAAATACAATTTTATTGACATTTTCGACAGATATCGTGGTGAACCAACTTTCTTGCATAAATAATGATGAAATATCCTATTGTCGCGCTATATCCATTGGAATCCTACAGAATCAGAATGGAAAACTCGATTTTATTGACATTTTCGACTGATATCGTGATGAGCTACCTTTCCCGCC
>NW_017070472.1:0-253 GCF_001483705.2 Eufriesea mexicana | reverse complement strand
CGCCAGAGACAAGCAGATGCTAGTGGAGCTACAGAGTGTACAGGTATCGACCGAATAGCAGTGCATAGTACAAAAGTCAAACCTACCCTTACCAAGCTTATCCCAACATAGCCAAGCCAAGCTTATCCTAACTCAATCTAGTGTGAAGAGGCCACAATTGCTGGCCTCTTCAGTGTCGAGGAGAGTATAATAGAGCAACGCAGAGCGCAGAAATCCTCCGAATGGCGGCGAAGAGCACAAAATTCTAACTTAT
>NW_017070471.1:0-253 GCF_001483705.2 Eufriesea mexicana | reverse complement strand
AGTGACGTCTGATGTGTTGTCTTTGAGTTCTGTATGTATTCTGATGTGCTGTTTTCGAGTCCTCCTTCATTTCTGATGTGTTGTTTTCCAGTTCTGTATGACTTCTGATGTGTTCTGAGTTCTAAATAACGTTTGATGTATTCTGTTTAAGTTCTGTATGATTTCTGATGTGTTCTGACTGAGTTTATCCGTCGTCTGATGTGTTCTGACTGAGTTTTAAATAACGTTTGATGTGTTCTGAATGAGTTCTAAA
>NW_017070470.1:0-253 GCF_001483705.2 Eufriesea mexicana | reverse complement strand
TCTGCCATCTACTGTGCTGTAGCATGTCCTGATGGGCTTTGTGAAGACCAGCAATATTGTCCTTCGTACGCTACGTTGAGACAGGTTGCGGCAGGTAAGGTCGGTGCAGGCTAAGTTTAATCAGTGTAGTTTTAAATTTTGTACTGTACGCAGCTATTCGGTAGATGTCAGTGCTCTACTCGGCTCCAGTATGTCCTGCTTGTCTCCGGGAAGAGCAGCAGTGGAGGTCTCGGCAGGTTAGGTTGAGTTAGTC
>NW_017070469.1:0-253 GCF_001483705.2 Eufriesea mexicana | reverse complement strand
ATAACAGATTATAGATTTTGAATAGGCCTATTCTCTGGAAAGTAGATGGCTGTACTTTTCATTGGATTGAAGGCGTTAGCCTATCTAATCCACAAGCTGTGACAGCTTATGGATTTTGAATAGACCTATCCTCTGGCAAGTAGATGCCTGCAAATGCCATTGGATTGAAGGCGTGAAGCGATCTATTCAGCAAGCTATAACAGGCTATTGGTTTTGTGTAGACATATTCTCTGGCAAGTGCATGGCTGTACTG
>NW_017070468.1:0-253 GCF_001483705.2 Eufriesea mexicana | reverse complement strand
TCGACTAATATCGTGGTGAGCTAATTTCCATCCATAAATAAGGAGGAATGATTCTATTGGCATTCTATAGCCTTTGCAATGCTATAGAATCTGAAGGGAAAATTCAATTTTATTGACATTTTCAATTAATATCGTGTGCGCTAGTTTTCTTGCATAAATAAGCAGGAAAGATTCTATTGGCTTGCTGGAACCATTGCAATGCTATAAAATCTGTCCAGAAAATTCCATTTTATTGAAATTTTCGTCTGATATC
>NW_017070467.1:0-253 GCF_001483705.2 Eufriesea mexicana | reverse complement strand
TTTTATTGACCTTTTCGAATAATATCGTGGCGACATATCTTTCTTGCATACATAAGGGGGAAAAATTCTACTGGCGTGCTATATACATTGTAATGCTATAGAATCTGTCTGGAAAATTGAATTTTAATGTCATTTTCGACTGATATCGTGGTGAGCTAACTTTCTTGCATAAATAAGGAAGAAATATCTGATTGGCGTGCTATAGTCTTTGCGATGCTATAGAATCTGTCTGGAAAATTCAATTTTATTGACG
>NW_017070466.1:0-253 GCF_001483705.2 Eufriesea mexicana | reverse complement strand
AGCCATTGCAATGATATAGTTTGTGGCTGGAAAATTCAATTTTATTGACATTTTCGACTATTAAAGTGGTGAGCTATCTTCCTTGCATAGGTAAGGAGGTAAGATGCATTTGGCGTGCTATATCCATTGCAATGATTTAGAATCAGGCTGGAAGGTGCAATTATACTGACGTTTTCGACTAATATCGTGGTGAGCTAACTTCCTTGCATAAGTAAGGGGGAAAGATACTTTTAGCGTGTTATATCCATTGCAA
>NW_017070465.1:0-253 GCF_001483705.2 Eufriesea mexicana | reverse complement strand
CCTGATCCAAACTGGCCTAGCCTAACCTAACCGGGCGTACCCTAACTGCAGGTAGCGTGCCGCGGCCACTGCTGCCGGCGTCCCCAGAGCCAAGCAGAATGCAGTAGAACACAGCAGGTCACAGGAATCCATCGTATTGCAGTGTATAGCGGGGAAGCCGTAGCTATCCTAACCAAACGTACCCTAACTTGACCTAACCAATCATAACATATCTCAGCATAGCGTACCAAGGCCACAGTTCCCGGCCATCTCA
>NW_017070464.1:0-253 GCF_001483705.2 Eufriesea mexicana | reverse complement strand
GGCGAGCACGCAGACCTCTCGGAGCTGCGCGATTTCAGCCGACCGCTAGTGCACTGCACCCCAACCTAACCAAACCTGTCCTAACCTAACCTAACCCAACGTACCATAATTCAAGGAAAGATACCGAGGTTAGTGTTTTTGGCATCCTCGCTTCCAGGCGGAGCGTATTATAGCAATGTAGAGCGCGCAAATCCACCGAGTGGTGGTATATATCACAAAAGTCAGAGCTACCCTATCCTAGCCAAACGTAACA
>NW_017070463.1:0-253 GCF_001483705.2 Eufriesea mexicana | reverse complement strand
CAATCCAATGGCAAATACAGCCATCTACTTGCCAGAGAATAGGTATATTGAATATCTATAATCAGTTATAGCTTGGCGAATAGATCGCCTAACGCCTTCAATCCAACGGCATTTGCAGACATCTACTTGCCAGAAGATAGATCTATTCAAAATGTATATCCTGTTGAAGCATGGTGAAGAGATCGCCTAACGCCTTCAATCGAATGGCAAGTACTGCCGTCTGTTTGCCAGAGAAAAAGTCTATTCAAAACCT
>NW_017070462.1:0-253 GCF_001483705.2 Eufriesea mexicana | reverse complement strand
TGCTACCTAGCTCTCTTCTCTACCATTCTGCCTAGCTCTCTTCGCAAAGAAAAGCAAGCGCTATTGCGATGGTCGATCTTTCCTCCTTTCTTTTCCCTTCAAAAGACTTGGCCTCGAATGCTAAACATTTCACGGTCATAATGTTTCCATCATTGACATAATACGACGCTTCGTTCTAAGGGAGAGACTCCGCGGCGATAGCCATAGCGAAAGAATTAAGACTCCATTACGAGGAGGAATGGAATTAAAAAAT
>NW_017070461.1:0-253 GCF_001483705.2 Eufriesea mexicana | reverse complement strand
AGAAAACCATAGGATCGCAGTGCATAGCAGAAAAGACGAAGCTATTCAAGCCTAACCATGGCTTACGTATCCCGACCTAACGTAGCGTATATCGACCTAACTTGGCTAGACCACTATTACCGGTCTCGCCAGAGCCAAGTAGAACATACTGGAGCACAATAGAGCGCAGAAATCGACTGCATTTCTGTGCACAGCACAAACGTCAAGGACCCCTGTCCTATCCCAAGCAAGTCTAACCTAACCAAACGTAACT
>NW_017070460.1:0-253 GCF_001483705.2 Eufriesea mexicana | reverse complement strand
TTCAATTTGGTTGGTTCCGGCCAAGTTTGGAGATGATAGCTTTAACTTTTGCGCTGTACACAGATATTCGGTGAATTTCTGCGCTGCACTGTGATCTTGTATGTCCTGCTTTGCTCTGGGGAGGGAAACAAATGCGGCCTCGGAACCCTTAGTTGGTCAGGCTATGTATGGCTTTGTTATGTTGGTTTGGGTTAGATATGGGTAGCTTTAACTTTGCTGTAATATGGGATACTCCGTTCTACTCTCCACTAGC
>NW_017070459.1:0-253 GCF_001483705.2 Eufriesea mexicana | reverse complement strand
ATCCATACATCCATACATCCACTCCTCCATACGTCCATAAATCCAACCAGTCGTACGCCTATCATTCGATACATCCATCCATCCATACATCCATACATACATACACCCGTGCAACCATAAATTCGTCCATCCATACGTCCATACATCCATACTTCCATCCATCCGTACGTCCATCCAACCATACATACACCCATACATCCATCCATACATACATCCATACATCCATCCATCCATACGTCCATCCATTCATTCC
>NW_017070458.1:0-253 GCF_001483705.2 Eufriesea mexicana | reverse complement strand
CTAATGTCGCGGCGAGCGGACTTTCTTTCATAAATAAGGAGGAAAGATACTATTGGCGTGCCACCGCCGTTGCATTGCAATCGAATCTGGATGGAAAATACAATTTTATTGACATTTTGGAATGGTATCGCTGTGAGCTGTCGTTCTTGAGTATATAAGGAGGAAAAATTCCATTGGCGTGCTATAGCCTCTGCAATGATATATAATCTGGATGCAAAATCCAATTTTATTAACATTTTCTTCTAATATCGTG
>NW_017070457.1:0-253 GCF_001483705.2 Eufriesea mexicana | reverse complement strand
CTAACGCCTTCAATCCAATGGCAAGTATATCAACCTACTTGCCAGAGAATAGGTCTATTCAAATTACATTACCTTTTATAGCTTGATGAATAGGTCGCCCAACGCCATTAATCCAATGGACAGTACACACTTCTACTTGCCAGTAAATAGGTATATTCAAAATCTATAACCTCCTACAGCATGGTGAAACGATCGCCTAACGCCTTCAATCAAATGGCAAGTACAGCCATCTGCTTGCCAGAGAATAGGTATA
>NW_017070456.1:0-253 GCF_001483705.2 Eufriesea mexicana | reverse complement strand
GGGTTAGGTTAGGAAAAGTTGGGTCAGGATATGTACGACATTTCGCTACACACAGCAATGCAGCGGATTTCTGCGCTCTGCTGGGCTCTAGTAGGTCCTATTTTGCGCTGGGTAGGCCAGCAATAGTTGTCTCGGCATGCCAGGTTGAGCTAGACTACGTTTGGTTATGTTGCGTTCAGTGAGGTTAGGATGGAATAGTTTAGACTTTTGTGCTATACACTGCTATCCGCGTATATCAGTGCACTACTGTGTT
>NW_017070455.1:0-253 GCF_001483705.2 Eufriesea mexicana | reverse complement strand
AGGATGTATTGGTGGGCAGGTGTATGAGTGCATGAATGTATGGCTGTATGAATGTATGTTTGTATGGATGTATGGATGGATGGATGTGTCGAATGATAGACGTAGGAATGGACGGATATATGGATGTATCGATGTGTGGGTGTATGGATGTATGGATGGATGGGTGAATGGGTGGATAGATGTATGTATCGATGAATGTATGGATTGGTGGCCGTATGAATGGATGGATGTATGGATGGGTGCTAGTATGGAT
>NW_017070454.1:0-253 GCF_001483705.2 Eufriesea mexicana | reverse complement strand
CGCAGAAATCCACAGAATCGCGGTGTACAGCTGAAAAGTCAAAGCTACCAAAACCTAACTCAATCAAGCGGAACATAGCCAAACGTAGCCTAAGTCAAACTAACGTGCCGAGGCCGCTACTGTTGCTCTTCCCAGAGCCAAGCAGGACATACTGGAGCACAGTAGGGAGCAGAAATCCAACGAAGAGCAGTGTACGGAGCAAAAGTTAAAGCTACCCTAACCAAACTAAGCCTACCCCTAAATAACCGAACTT
>NW_017070453.1:0-253 GCF_001483705.2 Eufriesea mexicana | reverse complement strand
GCTATAGCCATTGCAATGCTATAGAATCTAAATGGAAAAATCAATTTCATTTACATTATCGACGAATATCGTGGTGAACCAATTTTGTTGCATATATAAGCAGGAAAGTTTCTATTAACATGCTATAGCCATTGTAAAGCTATAGAATCTGAATGGAAAATTCAAACTTATTGACACTTTCGACTATTACCGTGGTGAGCTAATTTTGCTGCATAAATAAGGACGAAAGATTCTATTGGCATGCTATAGCCAT
>NW_017070452.1:0-253 GCF_001483705.2 Eufriesea mexicana | reverse complement strand
ACGTCACATATATTTAGTGATATTTAGAAAGGACAATTCAGTACTGAGTGTAGCCATCTACACAGTATTGTAACCAATGAGTTTACCTTTTCGCTGGCCATCTAAGTTTCTCTGCAATTGTAGTCTTAACAGTGGATGGAGCAATTGCTGCTGGAGAAATTGGCATATTTCAAAGCAGTACTGAGTATTGTCATCAATACTGGAATGTAGCCACTTCATTAATTTGTTCCCTGATCATTTAAATTCCGCAGCA
>NW_017070451.1:0-253 GCF_001483705.2 Eufriesea mexicana | reverse complement strand
TAGGTCGCCTGACGCCTTCAATCTAATGGCAAGTACAGCCATCTAGTTGCCGGAGAATAGGTCCATTCGGAATCTATAACCTCCTATAGCATGGTGAATAGATCGCATAACGCCGTAAATCCAATGGCAAGTACAGCCATCAACTTTCCAGAGATTTGTTCTAATCAAATTCAATAATCTGTTGTAGCTTGGCGAATAGGGCGCCAAACGCCTTCAATCCAATGGCATGTACAGCCATCTACTTACCAGAGAA
>NW_017070450.1:0-253 GCF_001483705.2 Eufriesea mexicana | reverse complement strand
AGGAAGCTAGCTCACCACGATATTAATGGAAAATGGCATTAAAATTTAACTTTCCAGCCCGATCCTGCAGCATTGCTATGGCTATAGCGCGCCAAAAGGATCTTTCCTCCTTGTTTATGCAAGAAAGTTTTCACTCCACGATATTAGTCGAAAATGTCAATAAAATTGAACTCTCTGGACAGATTCTACACCATTGCAGTGGTTATAGCACGCGAAAGGTACCTTTCCTCCATACTTATGCCAGGAAGCTAGC
>NW_017070449.1:0-253 GCF_001483705.2 Eufriesea mexicana | reverse complement strand
ATGTATGGATGGGTGGCTGTATGGCTGGATGGTTGTATGGAAGGATGGGTGTATGGATGAATTGAGGTATGGATGTCTGTATGGATGGATGTATGCTTGTATGAATGGATGGTTGTATATATGTATGGATGTATTTATTCATGGATGTATGGGTGGATGGAGGTTTGGATGGATAGATTTTTGGATGTACGGATGCATCAATGTTTGGATGTACGAATTTATGGATGTACGGATGAATGGATGTATGGATGTA
>NW_017070448.1:0-253 GCF_001483705.2 Eufriesea mexicana | reverse complement strand
GGCAGTGCAAAGCACAAAAGTCAAAGCCATATTGACCAAACATAGCCTAACCTGACCTAACAATGCGTAATGAAACTAAGCCTGTCGTGCCACGACTGCCATTGCTAGCCTCGCCAGAATCGAGTATAGTATAGGAGAGTAACGATGAGCAGTGAAATCCTCCGAATAGCAGTGTATATCACGAAAGTCTAAGATATCCAATACTAATCTAACCAAACGTAACATAACCGGGCGTAACCTAACAGAGCATAAC
>NW_017070447.1:0-253 GCF_001483705.2 Eufriesea mexicana | reverse complement strand
CGTATGGATGGATGGCTGTATAGATGGTTGGGTGTATGCATAGATTGAAGTATGGATGGCTGTATGAACGGATGTATGGATGTGTGTGTGTATATATGAATGGATGTTTGCATGCATGTATGTATGGATGTTTATATGGATGTATGCATGGATGTAAGTATAGATGTTTGTATGGATGTATGTAAGGATGTATGGATGGATGTATATATGTATATATGGATGGATGTATAAACGGATATATGTATGGATGTAT
>NW_017070446.1:0-253 GCF_001483705.2 Eufriesea mexicana | reverse complement strand
GAAGAGCGCAGAAGTCCACACAATAGCAGTGTGTAGCTCAAAAGACAAAGTTATGCTAACCGAACGAAGCATAACCTATCCTAACCAGACGCAATATACCGCAACCGAACTTGCGGCGGCCAATATTGCTGGCCTACGGATAGTATAGCAGAGCATTGTAGAGAAACGTGGAGCGCAGGAATACACCGACTTGCAGTGTTCAGCGTAAAAGACAAAGATATCATTTCATAACCTAGCCAGATATAACATAATC
>NW_017070445.1:0-253 GCF_001483705.2 Eufriesea mexicana | reverse complement strand
TAAGAGTACAGCACAGCGCAGAAATCCATTGAATAGCAGTGTACAGCACAAAAGGCACAGGTACCCAATCCTAACCCAAACAAATATAACCTAACCAAACGAAGCCTGACACAACATAGCGAGTCGCGACCACTATTGCTGGGCGCCGCATGCCCGAGCAGAAGACAGTTGAGGACAGAAGAGCGCGGATGTCCAGAGAATAACAGTGTATACAACGAAAGTCTATCCTATCCTAACCTAACACAAAGAAACG
>NW_017070444.1:0-253 GCF_001483705.2 Eufriesea mexicana | reverse complement strand
ACGTGCCGAGACTACCGTTGCGGTCATCCCCAGGAACAAGCAGAGGATAATATAGTACTGTATACCGCGGAAGCACACCGATTATCAGTGTTGAGCACAAAAGTTAAAGCCATCCTTTGCGAACCTGACAAAATCGTTACATAACCGAACGTAACTTAACTCAAAATAACGTGCCGCCACCACTATTGCCGGGCTCCCCAAATTCGAGCACAGTACAGTAGAGCACAGTAGAGCTGAGAAATCCACCTAACAA
>NW_017070443.1:0-253 GCF_001483705.2 Eufriesea mexicana | reverse complement strand
TGGCACGCTACGTAGCGTTACGCAGCGTTCGTTTGGACCAGGTTAGGTCAGGTTGGGTTAGCATATCCTTAACTTTTGTGCTTTGAAGTTCATTGCGGCGGATTTCTGCACTCTACTGTGCTCTGTCATATTCTGGCCTACTCTGTGGACGTCAGCAGCAGTGGTCTAGGCTCGTTAGGTTGCGTTAGGTTACGTTTGATTATGCTATGTTTCGTAAGGTTATGCTAGATTAGCTTTGACTTTTGTGCTGTAC
>NW_017070442.1:0-253 GCF_001483705.2 Eufriesea mexicana | reverse complement strand
TGACAAAGTGCAGATCCATTTTCCCTCTAGGTATTAGCTATTGACAACACAATACTGTATACAGCTATCATTACCGTTCTGCTGCCGTTGGATTACTTTGTTCACTGTCGATCTAAATTATGTAACGATTCTACTATGACAAACAACAGATCCATTATTCTTCGATATAAGGGAAGTCGATTAAACACTCCTGATTACAGCCATCATCACAGTACCGTAGCCTTTCGACTACTCTGCGCACTGATGACGTAAA
>NW_017070441.1:0-253 GCF_001483705.2 Eufriesea mexicana | reverse complement strand
CAATAGTGGTATCGGGACGTTAGGTTGAGATATGTTACGCTTGGTTAGGTTATGTTAGTCTGGGTTAGGATAAGATTGCCTTGACTTTTCACCTAAACTTCTGCGCTTTACGCTCCACCAATATGCCCAGGTTGGCTCTCGGGATGCCAGCAACCGTGGTCGCGGTCAGGTTTTGTCTAATTACATTCGACTAGGTAACGTTAGGTTAAGTTTGGCCGGGTTAGCTTTTACTTTTGTGCTATGCACTGCAATT
>NW_017070440.1:0-253 GCF_001483705.2 Eufriesea mexicana | reverse complement strand
GAGGACAGCAGAACTTACAAGATCATAGTAGACCGCACAAATATACCGAATAGATGCGTACAGCGCAAAAGGCAAAGATACCCTAGCCAAACATTGCCCAACGTAACCGAACCGGACGTACCATGACCCTACTTAACGCGCCGCGACCAGTATTGATGGCCTCCCCAGAGGCATGCAGTACATGAGATAGTACAGTAGAGCGCAGACGGCCACCGTATAGCAGTGTACAGCACAAAAGTCGAAGATAACCTAA
>NW_017070439.1:0-253 GCF_001483705.2 Eufriesea mexicana | reverse complement strand
TAACAAACACAGCCTAACACATCCTATGGTGCCATGACCGCTACTGCTTGCCTCCCAATAGTCAAGCAGCGTATAGTAGAGTACAGCAGAGCGCAGAAAGCAACCAAACAGCAATTTATAGCACAGAAGTCGGAGATAACCTGACTTAACCAGTCTTAACCTCACCAAACCAAACGTAGGACAAATAAAACTAACGCGTGCCGCGAACACTACTGCTAGCTTTCCCAGAGACAAGGAGAATAAGGCAGAGCAC
>NW_017070438.1:0-253 GCF_001483705.2 Eufriesea mexicana | reverse complement strand
ACATACAATGCTATTCGGAGGATTTCTGCGCTCCACTGTTGGCTGGTATCCTCAGCTTCGCCCGCTCTCGGCACCTTATGCTGGGTTAGGCTACGTCAGGGTGGTATAGGATAGGCCAGGTTAGGAAAGGTTATATTTACCTTCGTGCTTTACTCATTAACGCCGCGTATTTCTGTGAACCACTGTGCTTTAGTATATCCTGCTTGACTCTGGGGAGGTTAGTAATTGTGGTAGGGCGGTTAGTTGGAGCTAG
>NW_017070437.1:0-253 GCF_001483705.2 Eufriesea mexicana | reverse complement strand
TGTATGTGCGGTTGTTTCTAAGTATGTATGTATGGATGTATGTGTGAATGAATGTATGATTGTTTGTATGGATGTATGTATTGATGTATTTATGGATGTATAGATGGATTGATGGATTGGATGATGGATGTATGGATGGATGGATTATGGATCGATGTATGTATGGATGGTATTATGTGTGGATGGATGGATGTACGGAATGATGGATGTATGGATGTATGGATGTGCGGGTGGATGAATGGTTCGGTGGTTG
>NW_017070436.1:0-253 GCF_001483705.2 Eufriesea mexicana | reverse complement strand
CATTCTATATCAATGCAATGGCTATAGCAGGCCAATAGTATCTTTCCCCCTTATTTTTGCAAGAAAGTTAGCTAACCACAATATTAGCCGGAAATGTCTATAAAATTGAGTTTTTCAGCCACATTCTATAGCATTGCAACGGCTACAGCTGACGAATAAAATCTTTCCTCCTGGATTATGCAAGAAAGTAAGCTCACCACGATATTAGTCGAAAATGTCAACAAAATTGAACTTTCCACCCAGATTCTACATC
>NW_017070435.1:0-253 GCF_001483705.2 Eufriesea mexicana | reverse complement strand
GGTGAGCTACCTTTCTTGCATAAATAAGGAGGAAATATTCTATTGGCGTGCTATAGGCTTTACAATGCCATAGAATCTGGCAGGAAAGCTCAATTTTATTGACAGTTTCCAATAATATCGTGGTGAGCTACCTTTCTTGCCGAAATAAGCAGCGTAGATTCTATTGGCGTGCTATAGACATTGCAATGAAATAGAATGTGGTTGGTAAATTCAATTTTATTGACATTTTCGACTAATATCGTGGTGAGCAAAC
>NW_017070434.1:0-253 GCF_001483705.2 Eufriesea mexicana | reverse complement strand
CCAGAATCGTATTTGAATTTACGTTATCAGTGAACAAAAAAATTCAACGGTACAATACTGTGATGATGGCTGTGCTAAGCAATCTTTTGTCATTTTCTAATTTCTCGAAGTGTTATGGGTCCGCATTTCTCGTTCTAGAATTGCTGCGGAGCATACACTCCCAGTGAACAGATTAATACGACGCCAACTATGATCTGTTGGATGATGTACTGAGTGCCGTACTGTCAATTCCAAATGTCACTAGCAGTAACCA
>NW_017070433.1:0-253 GCF_001483705.2 Eufriesea mexicana | reverse complement strand
TCTGCATGGCTCTGGGCTGGCCAGCAACAGTGGTCTTGGTACGCCAGTTTCAGTTAAGTTTCAGTTTCAGTTTCGCTTTGCTTGGGCAGGTTAGGATAGGTTTGGCTTCGATAGCTTCAACCTCTGTGCTATACGCTGCTATGCGGAGGACCACTGCGCTCTACGGTCCTCTAGTAGGCTCTGCTTTGACATGGGGTGGCCAGCAATAGCGGTCTCGGCACGTTAGGTTGTGTTGTTTTACGTTTGGTTCGGC
>NW_017070432.1:0-253 GCF_001483705.2 Eufriesea mexicana | reverse complement strand
TAGGATTGCAATGGCTATAGCACGCCAGTAGAATCTTTCCTTCCTATATATGCATGAAAGCTAGGTCACCACGATATTAGTCGCATACGTCAATAAAATTGAATTTTCCAGCCAGGTTCTATAGCATTGCAATAGCTACAGCACGCCAGTAGAATCTTTCCTCCTTATATATCAAAGAAAGCTGGGTCACCACGATATCAATCGAAAATGTCAATCAAAATGTATTTTCCAGCAAGATTCTATAGCATTGCAA
>NW_017070431.1:0-253 GCF_001483705.2 Eufriesea mexicana | reverse complement strand
AGTGCAGAAATTCACCTCATTGCAGTGTACAGCGCAAAAGTCAAACATACCCTGATCTAACACATCCCAATCGAACCTGCCCAATTGTAGTGTAACTCAACATAACCTGACGAGTGCAATATAGCTGGCTTCTCTGGAGCCAAGCGGAGTACATTAGAGCGCATTAGAGCGCAGAAATCCACCGAATAGCAGTGTATAGCACTAAAGTCAGAGCAATCCGAACCTAGTCTATCCAATCGTAACACTACACAAA
>NW_017070430.1:0-253 GCF_001483705.2 Eufriesea mexicana | reverse complement strand
GCCAAGTCTTAAGAGCCGTCGCCTAATTTCGATAAATTAGGATTTTCACGGATTCTCGTGTTCCGCGACACGAGAACTCGCAATGAAAGTGAAAGTTTACAAACATGCAGAAGGCATGGATAGGAATATTCCGATGTCGAATTGTTTGACCCTAAAAACCTGGCTTTTGGAAGACCGTAACGGTGTCTTTCTTGTTCCATGACGGAACAATAATGATACTTTATTTATTTATATAAACAAGAATCTATCTATC
>NW_017070429.1:0-253 GCF_001483705.2 Eufriesea mexicana | reverse complement strand
ATGCTTAATACCTCGTGAGTTATCCACTTGGCGAAATATACTAAATCCGTGTTATTCCTCGCGTGCGTGTTCTTCCTCGGAACTGGAACGATGCCGTTTCGAGAATAAAATACAATTTTCTCGGTTCCTTTCTCCCTGAGAAGGAGCCAGCTTCCTCGAGTTCTCGAATGAATTTCTCGCAAAACAGCGTGACCCGGTTTATTTTAGTTTTTGGATTAATAAATGATTAAATAAATGAAGCAGACGCTTCGAT
>NW_017070428.1:0-253 GCF_001483705.2 Eufriesea mexicana | reverse complement strand
GAAGAATGGATGTATGTATGGGTGGATGTATGGATGAATGAATGGATGGATGTATATATGTATTGATGCGTGGATGGATGGAGGTATGGATGGATGGATTTATGGATGTATGGATGTATATATGTACGGATGTATGGATGTTTCGATGTATGCATGTATGTATGTGTGAATTTACGAATGTATGGATGTGCGGATGTATGGATTTATGGATCTATATATGTATGGATGTATGGATGGGTGGATGTATGAGTTG
>NW_017070427.1:0-253 GCF_001483705.2 Eufriesea mexicana | reverse complement strand
GCACAGGGTAGAATTACCGAAACGTAAGGGGTTGCAAATAATTGAGGAGCCATCTTTCAAGAAGATGGCAACTATCGAGGCAGAAGGTCATACGCGTTAAATCTATCTCTTTTGTCGTCATTCTCTTTCTTATTTCTCTACCGAATTACCTAAATAAAGAAAATTAAAAATATAAAGATTCGAACCCTGTCAAAATTATCTTGTTACAAATTATACAAGACACGCGTATGCGAAATCGATCGAGTTCAAAAAA
>NW_017070426.1:0-253 GCF_001483705.2 Eufriesea mexicana | reverse complement strand
AACATATTAAAGGAGAGTACTGCGCAGAATTGCAAACGTTGGCAGTGTATGTCAGAAGAGCCGGTGGCATCCTGACCTAACCTAGGATGACCTAACCAAACCAAGCGTAACATAATTCAACCTACCGTACCGAGATAGCTATTCCTGCATCCTCGGAGCCTACCAGAGCATATTAGATCCTTGCGTACCCCAGAAGTCCTCCGAATAGCTGTATATAGCACAAAAGTCAATGCCATCCTCTCATAACATCACC
>NW_017070425.1:0-253 GCF_001483705.2 Eufriesea mexicana | reverse complement strand
ATTAGTCGAAAATGTCAATAAAATTGAATTTTCCAGGAGGATTCTATAGCTTTTCAATGCCTAGAGGACACCAATTCAATCTTTGCTCCTTATTTATGCAAGAAAGTTAACTCACCGCGATATTAGTAGAGTGTCATCAAAATTGAATTTTCCAGCCAGATTCTACAGCATTGCAACGGATATAGTATGGCAAAAGCAACTTTCCTCCGTACCTATGCAAGGAAGATAGCTCACCGCGGCATTATCCGAAAAT
>NW_017070424.1:0-253 GCF_001483705.2 Eufriesea mexicana | reverse complement strand
TAATTCAAGCTAATGTACCGCAGCCGCCATCACTTCCCGCTCCAGAACAAAGCAGAGCATATAGGATAACTGTAGAGAGCAGAAATACACCGAAAAGCAGTTTATACCACAAACGTCAAAGCTACACTTGCCTAACATAGCAAAACATAACATAACCAAACGTAAGCTAACGCACCCAACGTGCTGTGATCACTATTGCTAGCCACCACAGTGTCGAGTAAAGTATAGCAGAGAAAAGTAGAACGTAGGTATT
>NW_017070423.1:0-253 GCF_001483705.2 Eufriesea mexicana | reverse complement strand
TGGCAAACCAATGGTATCCTTTCCACTTATTTACACAGAAAAGAGTGCTCACTACGATTGAAGACGAAAATGTGAATTAAATTGAACTTAACTGCCAGATACTATTGCAATTGAATGGCTATAGCAAACCAATATTATCTTTTCTCCTTATTTATGCAGTGAGTTTGCTGACCTCGATATTAGTCGAAAGTGTTAATAAAATTGAACTTTTCAGCCAGATTCTATTGCAATGCAATGGCTATATCAAACCTAT
>NW_017070422.1:0-253 GCF_001483705.2 Eufriesea mexicana | reverse complement strand
GCCCACAGTGCTCTAATGCCTTCAGCTTGGCTCTGGTTAGGCCAGCAATACGGGTCACGGCACTTTGAGTTTTGTTAGGATGTTTGGCTATGTTCTGTTTGTTTGGGTTGGGTTAGGGTAGATTTGACTTTTCTGATACGCACTGCATTTCTATAGACATCTACATTCTACTCTCCGGTAATGTGTTCTTGCTGGATCTGGGGAGTCCAGCGATAGTGGTCGCGGCACGTTCTATTCAGCTATGTTACGTTTG
>NW_017070421.1:0-253 GCF_001483705.2 Eufriesea mexicana | reverse complement strand
GCCCGACGGGTGCGCAAGTCCTCGATCCCGGGGTCGGCGACATTTCCCATTCCTCTTGCAGAGATTGCCTCCGCGCAAGAGAGACTCGACCCCTTGTGTACACAAGCAGCGACGGCGGCCGCTTAAGGGTGGAGCCCTGCTTGCCGCCGCTCTTCTTCTTGCCGTGACCGAGCATCGCTCCTGCCTTCGCGGCGGTGGCAGGAAGTGCGCGGGCGGAGCTCGTCCCCGAGGAGCGGCGCCGTGTCTTACCGAC
>NW_017070420.1:0-253 GCF_001483705.2 Eufriesea mexicana | reverse complement strand
CTGCTCTCGGCACGATGGGCTGAGATAGGTTGCGTTCGGTTATGTTACGATGGGTTATGCTATGATAGTGCAGCTTAGACTTTTGTGTTATACACTGCCCATCGTTTGATCTCTGACATCTACAATGCTCTACTATGCTCTGCTCGACGCTCGGGAGGCCAGCAATAGTGGCCGCGGTACGTTAGGTTGAGTTAGAGTTCGTTTCACTGGGATAGGTTACGCTGCGCTAGGTTAGGGTAGCTTTGATTTGTGT
>NW_017070419.1:0-253 GCF_001483705.2 Eufriesea mexicana | reverse complement strand
ATACTTTTTTCTTTTTATTTCAATTTTACTTTGGCGTTGTTGTGTATTTGTAATTTACATTTTATAAGCGAGAAGAACAGGTAGACGTTACACAAATATTGAAATATAAATGTAAATGAAATATTGAAATCACAAAATTGCGAACAAATTTTATCAATCTATGTATGATGTATTGTATCGTAATTGTAAGCATGATTTTTGGTTAGATTTTATGTATTTTATATGAGCTTGATGAGCCTTGATGATCTACCGG
>NW_017070418.1:0-253 GCF_001483705.2 Eufriesea mexicana | reverse complement strand
CATTTTGATTAATTTCTCATTCTTCGTATTTGTGAAATTATGCACTTATTTTCATTATATATGGAGAACATTATTTTCACGGAAAAATATCTTCCGCATTTGTTAGTTGAATGTCCGTTACAATGCTTTGTTGTTAGCGTTGACCGGAGCATAGATCGTCCTTTCAATCGGTCCGAACCGTCACGACTGACGTTCGTCCCCTTCGGCCGGTTGGAAGCGATACGACTGGGATCGACCCTTTCGGTCGGTCCGA
>NW_017070417.1:0-253 GCF_001483705.2 Eufriesea mexicana | reverse complement strand
TAACCTAACCATCACAAGCGTAACATAGCACGACCATACGTGCCAGGGCCACCACCTCTGGATACAACACAGGAAAACAGAGACTAGTAGAGCAATTTGGAGCGCAGATATCGAAAGAACAGCAGTGTATAGCACAAAAATCAAAGCTACCCTTACCAAACCTAACCTAACCTAGCCAAGCCAAACGTAACCTAATCCAAACTATCGTGCCGAGGCCACTATTGCTGGCCTCCGCAGTGACAGGCAGAACATA
>NW_017070416.1:0-253 GCF_001483705.2 Eufriesea mexicana | reverse complement strand
TATGATTAAAGTTTTACTATTCTTAAATACTAATTTCTTCCGAATAGTTATCCATACTTATATCCATACTCATCAAGTGCCGTTGTAGATAGTTGGAAAAAAATTATTAATTATGGATAAGGGGGAACGAACCCCGGGCCCCCAAGATAGGAATATTCGGATGTCGTCATTAGGCCACAACGGCACTTGACAATTATTCGAAATAAATCCGTAACTCAACCAATAATAAAATTTAATCATAAGTATCTCAAAA
>NW_017070415.1:0-253 GCF_001483705.2 Eufriesea mexicana | reverse complement strand
TGTCAATGAAATTGAATTTCCCTTCCAGATTCTATAGCTTTGCAATGACTAGAGCAAGCCAACCGAATGTTTCCTCCTTATTTATGCAAGGAAGTTAGCTCACCACGATATTAGTCGAAAATGTCAACAAAAGTGTATTATCCAACCACATTCTATATTATTGAAATGGCTATAGCAATCAAAAAGCATTTTTCCTCCTTACTTACGCTAGGAAGTTAGCTGACCACGATATTAGTCGAAAATGTCAATAAAA
>NW_017070414.1:0-253 GCF_001483705.2 Eufriesea mexicana | reverse complement strand
TTAGCTTTGGTTAGGTTTTGGTAGCTTCGAATTTTCTGCTATACGCAGCGATTCTATGCATTCTTGAGCACATCTCCCTTCTATTATGCTCTGCCTGCATCTGTGGAGGAGTGCAATACTGGTCGCGGCACGTTAGGTGGAGTTAGATTTCGTTCTGTTCGCTTAGGTTTGGTTTGGTTAGGTTGGGATAGCATTCAGACATGTGCTCATCACTGATATTCTAAGGAATTCTGTTCTCTACTGTTCTCTACTA
>NW_017070413.1:0-253 GCF_001483705.2 Eufriesea mexicana | reverse complement strand
TACTCTGCTTGGCTCTGTGGATGCCAGCAGCAGTGGTCTCGGTACGTTAAGTTGTGTTAGGTTTCGTTCGGTTTGGTCGGGTTTGGTTAGGTTTGGCTATGGCATCTTCCACTCTTGAGCTATACACTGCAATGCGGTCGATTACTCCACTGCGAAAAGCTTTAATATGGTCCTCTTGTCTCTGGGGAGACCAGCAATTATGGTCTCGACACGTTAGGTGCTTTTAGGGTACGCTCGGTTATGTTACGTTTGG
>NW_017070412.1:0-253 GCF_001483705.2 Eufriesea mexicana | reverse complement strand
TCTCTAACTCTCGATTAAAATTACTGCCTCGCTGAATACGCGCTGCACTGTGTTCGTTCCCTAGCCTTTCAATGTACAACAAAAATAACGAAATATACTGTTCCGTCGAGGAAGAAGGAAGACACCGTTACGGTCTTCCAACAGCCAGGACTTTAGGGTCAAACAATTCGGCATCGGAATTTTCCTCTCTATGTCTTCTGCATGTTTATAAGAGCTTCCACTTTTATTCTGATTTCTCGTGTCGCGGAACACG
>NW_017070411.1:0-253 GCF_001483705.2 Eufriesea mexicana | reverse complement strand
TAGAGCGCAGAATTCCGTAGAATAACCGTGTATACCACAAAAGACAAAGCCATCCTATCTTAAAACAGGCGAAGTTAATCTAACCAGACGTAGCATAGATCAGTCTGTCGTGCGGATACCATCATTGCTGGCCACCACAGAGCCAAGCAGAGAACATTAGATCACAGTACAGCGCAGAAATCCACCATATAGCCGTGTATAGCACAAAAGAATCCCACCCGATCCTAACCTAACCTAACCTGACCAAAGGTAA
>NW_017070410.1:0-253 GCF_001483705.2 Eufriesea mexicana | reverse complement strand
CGGTTAGGTTACATTTGTTTGGGTTGGGATAGGATGGTTATGACTTTTGTGCTATACACAGCTATCCGGTGGATTTCTGCACTCTACTCCATTCTAGTATTTCCTCTTTCGATCTGGGAATGCTTGAAATAGTAGCTGCGGTGCGTTAGGTTCTTCTAGGTAACGTTTGGTTAGGTTAGGTTCCTTTGGGTGAATTTGTTTGCAAGTTTTTTCCTTGTCTTGTTGTGGCATCAACGAAGTTGTGGACACCGCT
>NW_017070409.1:0-253 GCF_001483705.2 Eufriesea mexicana | reverse complement strand
CAAGTACAGCCATCTAGTTGCCAGAGAATAGGACTATTCGAAATCTATAACCTGATATAGCATCGTGAATAGATCGCTTTACGCCATCAATCCAATGGCACGTACAGCCATCTACTTGCTAGAGATAAGGTCTATTCAAAATCTATAATCTGTTATGGCTTGGCGAATAGGGCGCCTAACGCCGACAATACAATGGCAAGCACAGCCATCTACTTGCCAGAGAATAGGTCTATTCAAAATCTATATCCTGTTA
>NW_017070408.1:0-253 GCF_001483705.2 Eufriesea mexicana | reverse complement strand
GGTTTGGGTAGCTACGACTTCTCTGATACACACTGCTATTCGAAGGCTATCTGCGTTCCACTCTCCACTAATGTTTTCTGCTTGGCTCTGGGTAGACCAGCAATAGTGGCCGCGTCACGTGAGGTTGAGTTATGTTACGTTTGGTTAGGATGGGCTTGGCTACGTTTGTTTAGGGTAGCTTTAACTTTTCTACTGTACTCAGCTTTTCGGTGGCATTCGGCCATCTACTGCGCTCAAGGCTGTCGTGCTCGGC
>NW_017070407.1:0-253 GCF_001483705.2 Eufriesea mexicana | reverse complement strand
ATTTGGTGACTATATGCGCTCTGCAGTGCTTTAGTATTTTCTGTTTGCCCCTGTGGAGGCCAGTAATAGTGGTCTCGGCACGTTGTGTTTGGTTATATTGCTTTTGGTTATACTATGTTTTGATATTCCTGGACAAGGTAGCTTTGTCCTTTGAGCGATACCCTGCTGTTCGGCGGGTTTTTACGCTCTTCTTTGTTCTACTATACTCTGCTCGACTCTGGGGAGGCCAGTAATAGTTGTCTCGTCCCGATAG
>NW_017070406.1:0-253 GCF_001483705.2 Eufriesea mexicana | reverse complement strand
CACGCCAATAGAATCTTTCCACCTTATTTATGTAAGAAAGTTAGCCCACCACGACATTAGCCGAAAATGATAATAAAATTGGATTTTCCATCCAGATTATATATCATTGCAATGGCTATACCACGCCTATAGAATATTGCCTCCTTATTTATGCAAGAAAGTTAGCTCACCCCGATATTAGTCGAACTTTTCAATATAATTATATTTTCCTCCAAGATTCTGTAGCACTGCGGTGGCTATAGCACGCCAATGG
>NW_017070405.1:0-253 GCF_001483705.2 Eufriesea mexicana | reverse complement strand
AGTAGAGCAAAATAAATCGCTGCATTTCGCCGGATAACTGCGCATAGCACAATAGTCAAAGATGCCGTATCCTAACCTGACCAAGCGTAACACAACAGAAGGCAGCCTAGCTGGATCTAACGCGACGAGACCATTTCTGCTGGCCAGCCCAGCGCCAACGAGAGCATATTAGAGCACAGTAGAGCGTAGCAGCCCACATATTAGCAGTGTATAGCACAAAAGTCAAAGCTATACTATCCCAACCGTACCAAAC
>NW_017070404.1:0-253 GCF_001483705.2 Eufriesea mexicana | reverse complement strand
GCCACCCTAACCAAACATAACCTAACATAACATAATCAAGCGTAAACTAACACGAAAATATGTGCCGCGAAAATTGCTCTCGTCTCCAGGGCCAAAGAGAATATAGTAGAGCACGGTTGAGTGCGGAAATCCTCCTAATAGCAGCGTATAGCGCGAAAGCCATAGATAACCGGACCGAGAATGACATAACCTAACCTAACCAAACGTAACATAGCTCAACCAGACGTGCCGTGATCACTATCGATGGTGTCCC
>NW_017070403.1:0-253 GCF_001483705.2 Eufriesea mexicana | reverse complement strand
AGATACTACCGTTGGTAATAGGTACGGTCCTGAGAGAATGCGAAGAATGTTCGAGAAATAGTTACGAAAGAACGAATGCATAACTTGGACCATCGATTCCACGTGAGACCATAGCAAAGTTCTTCTTAGACCTTAACGCTAGAACTACCGATCTTTAACCACTTGCAGTGCAAAGAAGTTCACGGTTGCACGTGTCAGAACAGGGCGAGTGCAAATCACTTTGGGACGCGTTCAGACAGCGTTCCAGAAGAGA
>NW_017070402.1:0-253 GCF_001483705.2 Eufriesea mexicana | reverse complement strand
ATGGGAAAATCTGAGCAATCTACGAGGTACAAAGTACTTTTCTAATTTGGATTAGAATCGGAAAGAAGAAGAGATCTGAAACCGAACTGATCACGTCAATTTTACGAATTTTACCAGCTTAAGTCCTTCAGTTCCTCGCGACAAAGCTCGCGATTATAAGTACCTATACTAATCACTGGGCCATGATCACATTTCACACGTTGAATAGAGTAATGTCACAAAATTTGTAAACTAATTAGAAGGAATTGAAGAT
>NW_017070401.1:0-253 GCF_001483705.2 Eufriesea mexicana | reverse complement strand
TCTGGCAAGAAGATGGCTGTACTTGCCATTGGATTGAAGGCGTTAGGCGATCTATTCATCAAGATAAAACAGGTTATAGATTTGGAATAGACCTATTCTCTGACAAGAAGATGGCTGTACTTGCTATTGGATTGAAGGCGTTGGGCGATCTAATCACCAAGCTATGACAGATTATAGATTTTGAAAAGAGTTAATCTCTTGCAAGTAGATGGGTGTACTTGCCATTGGATTGAAGGCGTTCGGCGATCTATTC
>NW_017070400.1:0-253 GCF_001483705.2 Eufriesea mexicana | reverse complement strand
GTTATGTCCGGTTAGCTCATGTTAGGTTAAGTTAGGTCGGGAAGGCACAGAATTCCGAGCTGTACACTGTTATTCGGCGAATACATACAGTCTTCTGTGCTCCACTATACTCTGCTTGGCTCTGGGCAGGCTTGCAGTAGTGGTATCAGCGCGTTATTCTGAGGTAAGATACGTTCGGGTACGCTACGCTTGGATAGGTTAGGATATGATAGCTCTGAATGTTGTATTATACACTGCTGTCCTGTTAACTTCT
>NW_017070399.1:0-253 GCF_001483705.2 Eufriesea mexicana | reverse complement strand
ACTTATATATGCGAGAATGTCATCTCACCACGATACTAGCCGAAAATGACAATAAAATTGAATTTTCCAACCACATTCTATGCCATCGCAACGTCTATAGCATGCCAATAGAATCTAAACTCATTATTTATGCAGCATAGACAGCTACCCACGATATTAGTCAGAAATGTCAATAAAATTGAATTTTCCTGCAAGATTCTTTGGCACTGCAATGGCAGTAGCACACCAATTGAATCTTTCCTAGTCATTCATG
>NW_017070398.1:0-253 GCF_001483705.2 Eufriesea mexicana | reverse complement strand
GATGGCTTTGTCTTTTGTGTTATATATAGCCATTCGGTGGATTTTGGAACTCTACTCTGCTCTTATATGTTCCGCTTGGCCCCGGGGGAGGCGAGCAGTTGATGCCTCTACACGCTACGTTTAGTTATTCTACGATTGGTTACGTTAGGTTAGGATATCTTTGGATTTTGCGCTATACACCGCTGTTCGCTCGATTACTGCGCTCCACATAGCTCTAATATGCTTTGCTTGGCTCCTGGGTGGTCAGCAACAA
>NW_017070397.1:0-253 GCF_001483705.2 Eufriesea mexicana | reverse complement strand
GAGGAAAGATTCTATTGGCGTGCTATAGCCATTGCAATGCTATAGAATCTGTCTGGAAATTTCCATTTTATTCACATATACGACCATTATCGTGGTGAGCTAACTTTATCGCGAAAATAAGAAGGTAAGTTTCTATTGGCGTGTTATAGCCATTGCATTGCTGTAGAATCATGATGGAAAATTAAATTTCATTGACATTTTCGACTAATATCGAGTTAAGCTAGCTATCTTGCATAAATAAGGTGGAAAGATT
>NW_017070396.1:0-253 GCF_001483705.2 Eufriesea mexicana | reverse complement strand
TCGCACGATAGGTTCAGATAATTTACGTTTGGCTAGTCTATGTTAGCGTGGATAAGGTCTGTACAGCTTTGATTTTTCTGCTATACACAGCCATTCTACGAGCTTCGTGCCCTCCTCTCCCCTAAAATGTTCTGCATGGCCCTGGGAGGACAGCAATGGTGGTGGCGGCACGATAAGGTAGTATTAGATGACGTTCGGTTGGGTTAGGTTGCACTGGGTTTGGCAGGGATATCTGCGACTCCTGTGCATCACA
>NW_017070395.1:0-253 GCF_001483705.2 Eufriesea mexicana | reverse complement strand
CAAATTCCACCCAACGTGCCGAGAACATTATTGTTGGCATCCACGGAGCCGAGCAGAACATATCAGAGGAGAGTGGAACGCAGAAATCCATAGAATCGCAGGGTGCAACAGAAACGCCAAAGCTACCCGCGCCTAACCCGAACTACCATAACCTATCCAAACGTAGCCTAACACAAAATAACGTTCCGCAACCACTGTTGCTGGCATCCCCAGAGCCAAGCACTATAGAGTGGAGCACAGTGGATCCCCGAAG
>NW_017070394.1:0-253 GCF_001483705.2 Eufriesea mexicana | reverse complement strand
TAAACCTAACGTCACGAGACCACTAATACTTGCCTCCCCATGGCCAAGCAGAACTCATTAGAGACCCGCATAGCGCAGTAACCCAACGAATTGCAGGGTATACCACAAAAGCCAAAGCCATTCTTACCAAGCCCTACCATACCTAACCCAACCAACCGAAGAATAGCAAATCGTAACGAGCACGAAAAGGTATTCCTGTCCTCCCCAGGGACGAGCAGAACATAATAGAGCACACCAGAGCGCAGAAATGCAT
>NW_017070393.1:0-253 GCF_001483705.2 Eufriesea mexicana | reverse complement strand
ACCACAATATTAGTCGAAAATGTCAATAAAATTGAACTTTCTAGACAGGTTCTACAGCATTGCGATGGCTATAGCGCGCCAAAAGGATCTTTTCTGCTTACGTACGCAACGAAGTTACCTCACCACGATATTAGTCGTAAATGCCAACAAAATTGTATCTTCCAGCCGCAGAATCTTTTCTCCTTACTTTTGCAAGAAGGATTGCTCTCAACGATATTAGTCGAAAATGTCAATAAAATTGTATTTGCCATAC
>NW_017070392.1:0-253 GCF_001483705.2 Eufriesea mexicana | reverse complement strand
ATAGCCGTTGCAATGCATCAGAAACTGACTGGAAAGTTCAATTCTATTGACATTTTCGACTAACATCATGGAGAGAAATCTTTCTCGCATAAATAGGGAGGATGGATTCTATTGGCCTGCTATAGCCATAGCAGTCCAACAGAATCTGCCTGGAAAGTTCAATTTTATTGGCATTTTCAACTAATATCGTGGTGAACAAGCTTCCACGCATAAATAAGTAGGATAGCGTCTATTGGCGTGCCATAGCCATTGT
>NW_017070391.1:0-253 GCF_001483705.2 Eufriesea mexicana | reverse complement strand
GTTGGTTTGGGTTAGGTTTGGATATCTCCGTCTTTTCTAATATACACTGCGATCCTACGGACTTCTGCATTCTACACTCCACTTTTGTGTTCTGCTTGGCTCTGGGAATGACAGCAACAGTGGTCTCTGCACGATACGTTTAGTCACGTTACGTTCGCATAGGTTGGGTAAGGCTAAGTTTGATCAGGATATCTACAACTTTTGTGCTGTACACTGCGATTCGGTGGATTACTACGCTCTACTGGGCACAAGT